>NC_088859.1:42478421-42655921 GCF_963853765.1 Magallana gigas | reverse complement strand
GATCTCTTTATTGGAGTCAATCTTGTGAAACAAACTGATATGCAAATAATACAACAGAGAGACTCTATCCTGCCATAATCATTTACTGAATTTTTACCATTGCATGGCCGAGCAGCAAGTGTTATGTGATGATAATGTGTTACCAAGAAATGAAATTGCTCCGATTTGAATAATAAAAGCTTTTATAGGGCTAAAAGTTGGATAAAGTTAACCTTCTATATACCAATTGGAAATGCCTGAAATATCTGTCATACAATACAAATCTTCTCATACTATTTGCAAAACATGCCAAATGCTTCTTTCTTTTTCTTCTCTTTTTTTAAATACAAATATTCAACAAATCCATGATAAATTTTAGCAGAAATAAATAAATGATAGAAGAATTGGCAAATTGAATGTAAATTCAACTAAGTGTGTAATAAATATCTACTGTCTTATCGAAACCCTGGCATAAATCACTGCACACACACAACTGTTGGACAACTTGATCATTTCCATTTCACAAGCAGCAGAATTTCATGGTTGTGAGCCAGCTAGCAGCAGTCAGAAGGTAAAGCTAGGCCATAAATCTCTGTGATTGGGTCTATAGAGGAAAAAAGGCTCCTGTCTGCAAAAGCAAATGGCAGCCAGACTAGCAGACCTGGAGGAGAATGATGGACATATCTTTTACAGCAAGAACTTGACTGCCGCCTGTTCTTGATTACCTAGGCGATAAATACAGGTGCAGATACAGAACAACATGAAAGATTTATAAGTAGATTGGTAGATACCCTATCCCCGGCACACCTCACCCAGTCATTAGGGTTGACGGTTTTGATGGAAAAGACTTTTATTTACAAGAGTTTGTAACTTTTACTTCCTGTAAAATCTGGGATTTTTTTCTCCTTGTAAATCAGAAAACATGAAGAAGAATGTTGATTTTGTAATGTAAGTCTTGGGTTAGAGGACAATATCGACAGAAATCTGTTATCATTAAATGATAAGCCAAGCAATAGACCTTTGCATTGTTAGATACAAAATGCATGTGCTGTTATTTTTTTTTGTCTATTTCTGTTCCGAAATGAATCACTACCTATATCAAGAAAGATCAATTCAGACATCTCAGATTGCTGAATATGTATTTCTTCCCATCAATCCAGTAGTTGTCCTTTAGTTCCCTCATGGAAGCAACCCAGACATCCATGAACAAGATGGTCATATGGGGAAATTGAGGACTTACTGGGTGATTATTAGACTTGATGTTCAATCAAATTATTCCCTCAAGAATGTAATGTTCTAACAGCTGCAAATTCACTTTTAAAGCTAGTGTTCACGGAATTGAAGACCAAATCACTCATCTTCAGAAAACTAGGGCTTGTCTTGTAGCTTATTGCTTTTATGTGCGAGATTATGTAGTCAATTTAGGGCTTAGTTTGGCTTATGACATTCTTGCCCTCCAAACATAACTAATCAATGTGCATGTCTGTGGAAATTCTTGTCAGCTGACCTCCTAATAATCCCCTTTTACCAGTCAACTCCAATTAGGACTTCATCAAATAACACTTTTGCTATCTCACAGAGTGCATGCGATACACTACTGGGTTTTCAAATACAATACTGAGAAGAAGGTGGCAAATCACTAGGCAGTTTGGGACAGTTTTGTTCAAATTAGGTGATGATTAGACAAAAACATCCATCTGCAAGCAGATGTGCTGCCACAATAGTGAACAATTGCAGTGGCCCCATTGGTGAAGACATATGCCAAAGCCCCTCACCTCAATTAGAACATGCTACAATGAAGAAAATCAATAGGTTTAAAGGTCATGACCAATTGGAGATAATTTTGTAGATTGTTGGTTCCCATTTCACTAATTACAAGTAAAACTTCGAGGTATTTGGAACAAAATTTTCCAGTGAAACTTCTGCTCCATCTTGTTCAATACATGTATTGATTTTCTCAATGTCTGTAGGGAAGGGAAACAGAGCCCAATATCATTGGTGAAAGGAAGTATCATTATCAATTAGAGGTGATACACTTATCAGATCAAACAAGGGTCATATTAATGGTGTTCTTGTCTACTTCAGTCTAAGCCTCAATAAACGATTGACAAAAAACTCACCCTAACGGACATTAGGTAAGTGTTTCAAATTAACACATTCAGAGTGATTTCTTTATCAGCAGAACACCTTTTCCTAGATAATTACATCTCATTTTTATGTGTCAAAGCACCTGCTCTGCCATTGACAACAGTGGTTTATCATTGCCATAGGTAATGTATGTGTGGCTTAAAGAAACCCTTTACCGCCTTGAAAGGCAAAATGTTTATACATTGGTCAAAGAAATAATTCAATGTGACGCTTGTTAGTTTAATTAATGCTTCATTATTTCCTCTCTCTTTTTTTCCAGATGACATGTTTTAAGAGGTATGAAGAAAATAACAAAAGATGATTTAGTTACTTTAAATTGTTAAGTAAACGACTATATATCTGACAGCATCTGCTTAAAACAATGAGATAGATGGTTTAAATCACTGTCAGAAAGTATATCTAGAAAAAAACTTTGAAATTATAATCCTTTGAAAGTGAAAAAATTGAAAGTTTTTTTTTAATTCTCTTATTCTCACACATCTTTGCTGGCCAAGTGTCCGATTCGTTTTTCTCACATCATGGAGATAAGAAAACCAATCGGACACTTGGTTAGTGAAGATGATTCTAGCATAGTATTTCATTTTGAAATTGTTGGAAATTTTTTTTATATTTACTTAAAAAAATAAAGAATACCTGGAGGCAAACCTGATGCTAGAAAAAAATAGGGCAATATTGTAGTTTACTTTAGGAGCAGAAGGTAATGGAAAAGAGTGTTTACCTGTGATTTATACAAACACCAAATGAACAGACAACAAAAAGCTCTTCATCATCACCGCTGACTGACAACGGCTGTTGTTAAAACAACAAACTCTTATTCAATGACGGATACTGCAAATGTGCAAATTTTTCTGTGTTTAATACAAATTTCCTCACTAAAAGTTGATATCGGGTGCATTTCAAGAGTTTAAAAAACAACAACCATCCTTTTTAGAATATTATGTCTTCATCAAGTCAGATAAAATGATGCACAAATTACACAACAGAAAACATAAGATGATTTTTTGATCCTCACAATTCTAAAATGATTTCAATTTTCCTCCAATATTTCAAGACTTGTTCCACTAAGAAATGATTTCAATGATAATGGAAAATATTCTTGATTCTTGTTTGATGCTTGTCAAAACCTAAATTACTTTTCCAAAAAAAAAAAAAAACCCAACATATTTCCTATGAGTGTGGTTGGAGAACTAATAGGAAACCAGGTTCCCTAAGGAAACAACACTCTAAGAGTAAATATAATTGAGTTCTGTTGAAAAGGGGAAAAAATCTGTGTTTTAATTATTCTAGATACCAGGGCAAATCATCTTGGAAGATTCATTTTTTATTTGTTAAGGACTCTCATTTTCTCTCTCATAAATTTGCAGGAAATACCATTACTAGAGTATTTTTATCCATGTGTTTTAAGTTGAGGTAACATCCCATTGAGGTACACACAGAATAACCTGCTGATCTGATCTTCCCTGCATTATTATTGATAAGTCAGGAAGACCCCTGCATTGGAGAACACACACAGAGTTAAATTGGTAATGCTGATGTAATGCTGGAGGTTTATTTGATCTTTATCAAATCTGGAAAAGATCACCAAGCTAGCACTGATGTCAAGGTCGCTGCAGGACACTCACTAAGGCCGCTCTAATTAGAAACCAGTTTTTGTCTTTTTACCAATGAGAGGTTAATTTATTTGAGTTGATCTCAAAATGCAGCATGAATTTTGACATTAATACCTGATTAAAGTACACTGAGGAAAAATAAAGATTACACAGATCAAGCAGGACTGCTGGGTTTAAAACTTCCTCCTTATTACTCGTAAGTGATAAATGTGCTCAAGCACAAAATTACATGTGTTCTTTGAAAAAAAAACTCTACCAATTTTATTAGTCTGCTATTAAAACCTGCTGCATCATTCAATCTGCCTGTACAATTTGACATTAAAACCAAGTTAAAATCTTGAATATTTAAAAACATCTACATTTCTTGTATACAAATTTACACCATTTCACAAGATGAAAAGGAAAATCACCATCTTATTTTGCATCATTAAAGACATTCAATCTTGAAGAATTCATAAAAAATGTGATGTATGATGAAACTTTACCATTTCATCTGACCAAAGCCTGTAATTTTCTCCCTGAATTCCTGTATCATTTACAAAATTAGTTCTTCACAACACAAAAGAAGTGTGCGGTGTTGCAATAAAACTGCAGTGCAGATAGTGGAAATTTTTTTATCGAACAAAATACATTCAATGTTTTGTAATGTCTTCTGTGCTTTCTCCAATAATTCATCCAGCACACACAATCATTTACAGCTTTCATCTGAAAAAAGTATGATTACTCAAAAGATGTCACACCATTTACAGACGGTACAAATTGGACCAAAATAGTTAAATAAACCAAACGTCAGACATTATATTCCATTTGGAACCAAAGTTTGCATTTTTATCTTCCATGATGTAACTTTTCATTTGCAAGAACTTCTGGCTCTGTCAAATGACATAAAGAACATTTTGTAAGTAATGTGATTGCCAAGGCACATCTATTTACTGTTAAATGTAATGAACAATTTCAGTAATGGATTTCATTAATCCCAATCTTAGCCCAAAATGTAGAGTGTTTTGTATGCAAGTCAATCTCTGGATTCAAGAGATGCAGAGCATGCTTTATCTTGCTGAAGTTTTGTCATTAGAGCAAAGCTCCTACTGGCTACTGAATTAGTAGAAGCAGAAACTAATTTGAACCTTTAATGAACTCTCTGTGTGCCTATCAATGTAATTGGACTTAAAAATATAACTTTCTAGTTCCAGCTTCTTGAGTAAGCTGGCAAGTGATTTCCGAGACTGACACATTATTCTTGGCTTACATATTCCAAGGACCGTTAAAGTTTCACAATATATTTTTCTATTCCCATGTCATTTGATATTTAAACCTCTGAATAACACAGGGAAGTTTTTGATTAAAGACTTGAGCTCTGTTAGGGACCAGTAAATTAGTGTTTCAGAACCTTCCAATGGCTAGTCTAAGACAATAATGAGGCCTAAGTAATGACTCCCCGACAGGGCTTATCCATCATAGGAAAGGAAGATGGTATCATTATCAGAGAACCATTCATCAACTATTACAAGTCTACATTTGTCATGATAAAGCTTTTGAAGTTTTAAGTGTTTTGAGAAATAAAGATTTATACCACTATGCATAAAATGACAGGCAAGCTAGGGCAAAAAGAATTCAATATCATATTTCTGGATTAGCATCTGTGTAAGAAATATTGTGACATATGTGAAGAGCTTTGTGCACAAACATTGTGAATAAAGTATGAGACGTATACTACAGATGGTCAGTTGCTTGTCTCCACCAAGAAATCACAAAAAATATACCAGTATATAATACATCTCAAATTTGATATTGATATATATATATATACAGCAAAACTTTTTAAAGCTATCTCATTTTGAAGCTTCTAAAAGAGTGAAAACAAAATTGATGCAAAAGAAATCCATTTTGCTCTATGTCATCATTTGCTTCTTGTGTTGACATTTCTTGCTTAATTTTTTATTGTGATCCTCTCGCAAAAATGTTCAACAGCTAATTTATAAGAGTCAAGATAGTTACACCAATACTTCACTATGTGCATGTAAGTAGAAAAAGTCAACTTCCAAACCATTAATTTATAATCAAACACTAACCATGAAACTATTTGGAGTATTTGAGAGCAAAACTGTTTATGTATATTTGCAATGTATATAAATTAAACAATGCAAGCATGGACCTTTGAGTTTTGTTTTTACTTGCACTTTTGTAGTAAATTCTTTTTTTCTCTGAGTGCTATACTTAAACAAAGCTGTAGAATGAGAGATGGTTGCAGGAAGTCAGGATCTTGTCAATGATGGCTGTCTAATACTAAGCTGTTGTGTGTACTGGGTGATGGGGACCACTCATTCATTGATTTACCAGCTTCACTTGGTGTAAACAGGCCTCCTCAATAACAGATAACCTGACCTCTTTCATGTTTTTCAATTCCTGAACGTATGGCTTAATACATTCTTCTTGTCACTCTTATCTTTATTTTGGTGTCAATTTATTGGTTTAAAATGTAGTTTCCCACATCCAAATGTTAAAGAAAATTTCAATGTACTATTTCAGATGTTTTTTTGGTGTTTTGGTCAATTGTCTATCGTTATACTATATTCATTTTTTACTTAGTGAAGATGATATGTGTATGAAATTCCATGGAACTTATAAATTTTGTTGGATTATAACAAGTCAAGGTCATCTGAGGTCAACAAAGACCAAATTAAGTGAAAGTCAGTGGATGTATATCATGTCTAAACATTTTCAGAATAAAAGTGTAAAACTATATTTAAATGTCAGAGCTGTTTAGTCACAGGGACTTGATTTGATAATAACCTCATATGTTCCTTATTAATAATAATCTTGGATATTTTTCATTCCAGTGGGAGATGGAAGCGAGGAAACATTACCCTTGGGCCTAATGGATTTTCTGCCTGCTAATCAAAAATCAATGCTACAAAAATTCACTGTTTTCCCATTTCTAACTTATATAATCTTTTAATATAGAATTACACTTCCACAAACAGTAATTTTGGGATGTTCTGTCACCATATAAAGCATTTATAAAGAGAAAACCCAATTTATCTGCAAAATCAATATATTTGTTAAAACAAAGAAAAATGAGTATAAATTTAATCTCCTTAAATATGCAGCTGAAATAAAGTCATTATCTATTTTCGTTCTTTGAGGAAAGTTTTACTTAAATCTGATTAAATCTTTATAGATTTATCATAATTTCAGACATATCAATGAGGATTTTTTAGATGTAAAAGATATCCTCAATAAGGGTTGTTTTGATTTGCATTTCCTAATTATTAAGCTACTGATTGTTTTTCAATCATAATCTAATAAAAACATATTTAACAAATTTAATGGATTAATTTCATGATCTTTAAAGGAAATTTATCAATTTTTTCATCGAAACTTCTACAGATGAAACCATCTGACAGTTGTATGTCTTATTGTAGTGGTATTTTCTAGTTTGGTGATATATATGTTATGAAAAGTATTCATGTGTACTTGTGTGTGTTTGTGTGTGTTAAGCTGACAGTGCATTTGCTATCATTTAAGTACCAGAGAAATCATGTTGGTTTCCTCTTTAAATAGAACATGCTTGTAAAAAACACAAGTATTTATCAGCCCATTCAAGTACCAGAACAGTTTTAGTAATAGATTTCCTGCCTAACACATAGATAATTGCTCTATCCAATTCTCCAACTCTATTTAATAAGATAAACAAATTAATACAAATAGAATTAAGCAAACCTATGTTATTTTTCTATTTTGATGGGTATTTGTCTTTGTTTTAATGAAGTCAAGCTCTGCGTGCATTTTATGACTGCACTTAGGGAAATAGAGAGGCACTTCATTCAGGTATACATATCGTCAGCTTGGGTAAGTGCAGGGATTCACAAGTTCTCTAACAGACACTTGTACATCCACTGTAGCAGTGTAAACTAATTATCATGTAGTACTTCTTCAACACTTGTAGCTTGATTATGTCCTTCACAAATTTCCCCTCCCAGTTTCTAGGTTCAAATTCTGTTCATACTAGAATTACAACCAGTTTATAGTTCAGGCATCACCCTGGCAGAGTGACATTCCAGTGCGTACAATGACAATAAAGCCAGTCAACTTGTGAGCTGTCTCCCACAAGATTTGAGCCCCTATTGGAAATCATTGAAAACTCCCACCGCTTGGCCAAATAACCAATAAATCCTACAAGAGAGACTTACTGTTGCTGGCTATCAGTCAGTGGCCTGCTGTTGTAGTAGTAAGAGTCATCATCAAAGTTGTCTTCAGACCCGGCCAAGTCCTTGTCTGATTGACCAAATACTGCAATGAGACAAGAATGAAATTTACACTTATATTGTGATACTGCAATAAGACAAAATTAAAATTAACATTAATAACAGTACAATGGTTTTAAGAAAGTTCAATCAGATTTACAGCCAAAAACAAGTTACTGGATTATATGAAGAGTCCATCATAACCCTTGTTGTGTTCATAAATAAAATACTGTAAATTACAAATTTTGTGAGGTGCTGGATACATTAGAGGAGAAATTTTTTAAAATTGTTTAGTTAAATACTAAGGTTGACATTCTCAGGAAAGCAATAAAGCAAAAATGTTCAAAATTGGAATGACACTTTTGTGTCCTGATTCATAATCAAAATGAGTTATTGAGCCCAAATTATCCCCCACATTTCTCCAGAAGTGTGAATTACAGCAACTACAAGCAGGGGGATGCGGATATGATTGATGCAGCTTTGAATTAATTGCGCTCAAACAAAAAGTCCCCGCCTCTATCTGGAGGCAATTTTCTCCACTTTTGTGTCTGTCATTCCTTAAGTAAACTAATTCTTTTAAGAAGGCCATCATGGGGTCCATCATTCTATCATGAAGAAGGTGCACACAAAGCCATAAAACTGTTTTAGCCAACTGAGTCACGGAGGATCGATTCCCATTATTTTTCATAAATGAATTTTCGGCTTTAGATGCCTTGGGAATCTTCAGCTTACAAGGATTCTAGCTCTTCAAGGACCTTTTGCTACAGGAGAAAATGTCTAAAGTTCACTGGATCTTCATCTGATTATGGTACACAGAGAAAGCATACCCTTAATTCCATCCAAGCCAATAAAAGATAACCAATAAGTAATTACAAAATTTTCTATCTTTCAGTAAAAGTTGACTTTTAGAATAATGCTATATGCACTGCATATGTCATTCATTGTTCAAGTCATTTTTGTCACATAAAAATGCAAAATGGGAAAAATGATGAAGTAATCAGAATCAAAATCAAATTATTTCACATATAAATGGATGGAAGGACATAAATCAACCATTAAGGCACCATCTTACAGACCTATATTATCTCTTCTGAGAATAGTCTAGACAAGATGTTGATGTTAAAGTTCTCAGAATGTTGAGAGAATGTAATTAAGGATAGTTACTTGGATTCATGAACAATACTGGTATGCCAAACTCAACCTTAAATTGGTCAACCCCTCAAGCATCTGCAATATTGGAGATAAAACTACATTCATATTTCCAAAGACTTCAAATCCCTTCAACTCTTCAGGCTGTGCTAAGCATCGGCCATAGACTAGAACAGATAATGTCGGGACTAGAACAGATAATGTCGGGACACCCAGATATAGTGCAGAGAACAATCATTCCTGTGAGCCTACGTAACCAAATCTATCAAATATCATAAGCATGATGGAAAATTCAAACTTGAGATTTTTCTTAGCTTCATCTCTAGGTATATAGCCTTGTTTGTCATTATAATATAATTACACTGGAATTTATGGTGAGAAATCTAAATTATTTGTTTTTTGACTGTAAATGCAAGCTGTTTTGGGCTGGTGCTCATAGCTGGTAGCTATCATCATTGGGTCACTGATCTTTTGCATGCCTCAGTTAGGTGTTGTTGAAAGGTTATTTAATCAACAGACACAAAGATCACAAGCACTAATAACTCTTATCACCAGAATAATGGAAAATGTTATTTCAATTGACAGAAAATGGCAATTAAAGAAGTGATGCAGAAGTTATGTATTTGATAATTTGTATATTGTCTGTGGGATGCCTGTTTGTTAATTATTTCATTTTTCTTTTCCTTGGTTTGCATTTCCTTTCATGATGGTACGTATTTGTCTCTCTTCATGTGATTAGTATTTCCTTGGCAAATTTTCCTGCATCTGAAGCATGAAACAATTACAGGATCTGGATAGTGTTGTAAACTGATGAGATTAAAAAATGCTGCGGTTAAAAAAAAAATAGGAAAACTTTAAACTCTAACATTATTAAAACTGACACTCACTAGGACAGGCCACATAAAATTAGTTTTTTGTTGTCCAATTTGTGTACATAAATCCTGCCTGGGAACTCAACGAGAAGACAGACAACTGATTGGCGAGATATCTACCTTGCCCGGATGTCTCTTAATTTCGTTTATGGATTGGAAGGTGGTTCCATTTCAGGAATCGGAAAACCTCCGTATGTTTTATTATTCTAAAAGACTTAAGGCAAGCAATAAAATTGAAATGTGACTGCAATTAAGGAAATTGCTTTGCCAAGAGACGATAAGCAAAATAGAATATATTATTCAACCCGAGATGCAAATGAAAGAGTGAAAAACAAGAAACATGGAAACTATCTTCAATGGAGTGATTTTTTTGTTTATGCATTTTTTGATAAGATTATCCAGTTTCTATCCAAACCTGAAATAAGACATTTATTTTCTAAGAAGATTGGAAAGATTTATACCAATTGTGCACGAACCTTCTATAAATACTGGTTGATGAAGCTCAGGTTTTGGTTGATTTATTTTCTTAAGGAACATAAAAATTCAGCAACTACATTCATAAGCATTACATGAAGACAAAGTTAAGAACACACACCAAGTCATAAGGACTGCCAGACAGCACTCAATCATTATAATGATTATCAAATGGGGCAAAAAATTACCAGAAAGACAGATTTCATCAATTTAACTCATTCTCTACCAGGGAATGCCACTAATGACAAACAAATTTAAATTTATATACATAATCTCTGAACTCAGAAACTCTATAGCATTTCATAACCCGGTCCCACGTCAATAATAGCACTTGATGATGCCCACAATATTGTAACTCCTAATTGAACGTGAGGAATTAATACTCTAGTAATATCTTGATAAGTATCCCTCCTAAATTTTATTTTTTTTCCTGACAATTGTTAATCCCATGGAAATTTTAATTTTTTTTCTGACAGTTGGTCAAGAACTTTATGAAATTTACAACAAAAGATTAAATATTAGCACTCTAGATTTTAAATTACAAAACAACGGATTACTGAATTAAGTACTTGCAAAAAGGAAAGGAATCTACAGTAGTTCTTATAGTGTATTGTGTAAGTTGTGTAAAGCAGTCCTTTTACAAAATATGCCAGGGTTTATTTTTTATGTGAAATAATCAAAATGATTGTTCTGGGCACTATCATTCTGCAGTCATTAACCAACTTCTTTAACCATAAAAAAACCATAGCCAATTATGAAGACCTCTTAAATTGTTCACCCAAACTGGCATCTGAGGAACCTCTGGTCTATGGTTAGTAATTTAAGATTTTTGATGACTAAACTGTGGTTTAGAAAGGGATTGTACTTCAACCTTAATATACTACCGGTACACGAGTTGCAATGATGTGCAACATAAAAGTACGAAACCTACAGGTCACAAGTCTGCCTAGCACTGCCTCGACTTTTTGCAAGCTCTGCAATCTACCCCTCTATCATAAATATCTTGGTGTACAATTACTGTCAGCTAACATCAGCTTACGGCATAAAATTTATTGGCTTTTTAATTGTGATGCTGGATTTGCATGGTATTGATAAAACTTGGTTGACAAATTGAAAAGAAGTATCATAGTAACATTGCCCTTGCAATAAGAAAATGTTTTAAGCCTGAAGCTAAAGGATAATGAAAATGATAATGATAGAGTTTTTTAAAAAAGGTATTAATGATAAAAATCTCAATCAAGATTACCAAAGTCAATACCTTTCTGACATTGAGCATTATCATCTTAACAAAGAAAAATAGATTGATCATGAAGAATTATAAATAGATCTCAACAGATGATCCAGAGGCAAGAAACAAAAACAATGTTGTGTCATACAAATGTATTCATTTCTAAAGATAAGCAAGCAAGCCTCTCATATTTAGTCTTGACTTGTGTGGAATATGATGATGCCGAAAAAAAGCAAAATCTGAATAAAGGAACAGCAACAATTTTGGAAAAATAATACCCATTAGCTAGTGATTTTAAAAGCAGCTATAGCATTTTGGTGAAAAAAAACTTTGTCAGTAATCAAAGGTGGGGAGAACAGTTTAATTAGTTCTATCATTGTGTTTTCTGTGCTCCATTTCCAATTCTTTGTTGAAATTACTCCTTCACTGAAGATGAATGTCCCCAAGAAACCCTGTCCTTATCTCAAAGTCAATGCAAACTCTATGCAAATAAGGAGATAAATTCTCACAACAGAAATTATTCATCTGTTACTGTTGTTTTATGGGTTTTCCTTTACAAAAGAAAAGAATTAAGCCATTCAGTTTGATTTCTTGATTTGTTTTAGGAAATAAATCTACTTTCAAATATTTTCCTAGCAAAAAGGAAGAATTTAAATCACACTTTATTTGAAAAAATCTGTCAACAACACTTGAAAATACATGCATTTGTGGAATAATAACAGGTTAGATATTTACTAAATTTTGTTTGAATGAAAGCTTTTAAACATCTTCATTCACCCTTTTGTAAAACACAAACTTCACTCAAACATCCTGCTATTCAGAAAATTTTGAGATAAATCAAATAAGGTTCTAATTGAAATCTGTCTCCAATTTCTTCTTCTGCATAATAATGAAGTATAAATGTTCAGGTGTCATCCATTCATGCTGAGTCAGGTCGCCTCTTTGCCCGCAGGACCATATTGAATTCAGACTGATAAAAAAGCCCCTTTTCAACTTTATCCCTAACTTAACTGTCTTGAATTTTCAAATACACATCTAATCCATTATCATTCTTACTTGATATAATGATGAAACAAAGTAAAACACAGAACTTTTCAATATACTAAATACTACCGGTAATTACAAATATGAAGAAACTTAGATAAATCATAAGATAGCAATTAACACTCTTGATGAATGTCTGCTAGAAGCTTTCCATGTACAATATGCATCATGCTTCAAGGAAAAATGAACCAAGAAAGGCAACTCTCAAAATCTTTCATATTCTCATAGAGACAGTTGTCTCTCTTTTTCTTTACCAGAAAGCTTAAATAACGTAAATTTGGGGTAAAAGTATGCAATATTTTTTTTAAATTCTGACAAAACATTGGCTGGCCCCAAATAATTATTGAAAAATATTAGTTAGAATAAATGTACTAGTATATATAGAGTACTACTCCAGTAATATAGAGGGGATGTCCCAACCAGCCAAGTCATTGAATCCCCGAGAATAATAAACCTGGGTACTATGAAGTATATCTTATACACCCCTTACCCCCTGAGAAATTACTTTATAAACTTTTTTTCCCACAAAATTTGTCATTAAGGTGGTACATGTATATGGGACACCTGCAGTATTTGTCGATATCAAATTGTGGATAAAAGTACGTTATAACCAAAACACTTTCACAGGTTTAGAATTTTAAGATATTACAATATTTAAAATAAAAAATATGTTAAAAAAAGTTTTGAAAAGGTAAAAATAATGAAAACCCCCAGCGGGATTTGAACTCAAGACTTACAGATTCGTGTAACATTCTTACCCATTGCACTACGCTGTTATGTAACAGTTTCGGAAAAGAAAACATTTATGAAATTATACTTGATTTTGATAGGAACTATGTCACAATATGAAGGTGTCCCATACCAATTTAACTTAAATATGAATTTAAAATCCCCTTATTGAGAATTTTCACACATTTTCATTCATTTAACAGTTTTTTAAATTTTAAAACATATTTTGAAATATCAGGTAATGTAAAGAATTGGAAGTGGAAGATTTATAGTGACCAATCATAATTAAAAAGTACTACACATAATAATGATTAAACCAAGTATTGCTGTATTGTCATAAGGAGACTGTCTAAATAGTCCATCACTGATACAATTTATTGGTAAATGGTGTTTGGTCATAATTATTTACTGGTTTATGTCTTCGAAATTTAGGTCAGGAGGTTTTGAAGAAATAAAAACCTATAAAAAGTTTCTAGCTTATATTATAATGTTTCAGAATGTTAACAAAAAAAACTGCATGTACCATAACTATAAATCGAGTTAAAACCTATCAACCTTTTAAAAGTCGAAAGGTTTTAACTCGATCTATATAGTCATAGTACCTGCAGCAAGTAAATTCATTATCATGCTTATATATTTGCTTTCTCTTGAACACCAAAGAAATATCAAATCACATGACAGGAAGTGCAGAAGACAGGACTGTTTTGATTGAACTAAAACACAAGGCAAACAATTATGATAATGAGGCAGCTGTATTGCGAATTCTCTCGTCTTTTGCATACCCCTGACAATATTTATGAATCGAAATTTAAACATTTTGGTCCGCTTCTCCCATTATTACTGATGAAATGGTTGCTCAATAAACACTCCCACATGTTGTTTGGGTGATAGATCAGATTCAAGTTTAAACAAAATTTCAACTACGTGAAAAATCTGTTGATTCTTCTTTATCAAACCGCATGGAAAATGTTTCGTTTCTCATCTCGAAACACATGGTAGTGAAACCGAACAAAGAAACAATAAACATTGATACAAACAAATTTAATTAAAGAAAATAACCACTTCACTGAAAAACAGTGAAACATGTAAAGGCCATAAGCAAACATCTTTAATTCAACTAAAACAATGACTGAAGAAGAAAAATAAGCTATTTCTTTAACATGAATTGCTCAAATAATCAGATTTTCAATTTCTATGTCAATAATGAAAAAATGACATGAAGCAAATCTCTACTTTAACTCATGACCTTAAAATCAAGAAAGGTGTCTAATAGCAACTACTGATCCAAAAAATATTACCACTGGGCCAATAATTCTATATAAAACTGGTACTTCTTTTTGATTAAATTAATATTATTAAGGTGGTATGGGACACCTCCATATTTTGACATACTTCCTATTGAAATAATCAATAAAATGGAGTATAATTTTATAATGTTTTCTTTCCTAAAATTGTTACCTATGAGCATAGCACATGGATTAGAGCATTTACTACAAATCTCTAAGTCATGGGCTCAAATCCCGCTGGGGGTTTTATGAATTTTACCTTTCCAAAATGTTTTTAAAGCATATTACTGTAAACCAATTTTTATTCGCGGTGACTTTATTTTGCAATCAACTGCCGATAAACTGGTTCGCGACGACTAGTGTTCACGACCAAGCCTCATCCAGACCTGTATTGTTATAAAAACTATAGACAAAGGATTGGTTCGCAGAGAGAAATATTCGGGACGACAAGGCTCTCGCTAACCTCACGAAAATTTCTCGCAAGCGATTAAAAGTTGGTTCACAGTATTTGTCAAATATTGTAAAATCTGAAAATTATGAAACAGTGAAAGTGTTTTGATGATAATGTTCTTTTATCATCATTAATTAATATCAACAGGTGTCCCATACCACCTTAGGGACCCTTAAAATATATCCAATAATAAATGGATGATTATAAAGTGATGTTCTTTTCATGTTATTTCAACAGTTTGGCTTTGAAAAGTGTTTTTATATATTTAAGGATTTTTCCCCATTTCATTCTAATTAAGACAAACTTGATTAACAATAATATTTTCATCAAAATCTTTTGATGACTAATTATTAACAGAAAAATTTAATCTTTTATAAAGCTTAATAGCTAGATATGTTTGCCAACTCTCATGTTATATACTCCAGTGAGTGCAATATAAATGATTATATATAAATATGAATGAAAAATATATCTTCAGTAATTAAATTCTTCGACTCTTGCATGGTAAAAATAATTTGTTGCTATCTAATTTCCAAATAATTATCTTAAGTACACAAAATTCCAAATATTATCATAACTATCGTATGTAAATTAAGAAGACTTCATGTAATATAATAATATAATAATATACATGTATAAGTAATATTTCGGACAAAATCTTTACATTTAGATAAATAAAATATTACCAATTAAATCATTATGCATGTACCGGTACACATCTACAACATCTGAAAATACTTTTAACATATTTAATTCTTCTTAGGAAAGAAATAAAGTGCAATAATTATAAAGGTTTAATGAGTAACTGACAGACAGACATCCAACAAGACAGGAATATCAACAGGGCAGATTGGACAGAAGCTGATTGAATGATAATCATGATGAACTAATGTCAATCCAAAAAGGAAAAGCAGAAACTAGGAGGTAAAACAAAAATCCATCATTTCTCAGTAAATGGATTTTTCACCATACAGTGTGATCTATCAGCAAGGCTCATCACTGAAACACATTTTGCATTTGCAAGATAAAGCACGATGAGCAAACATTGTCAGTTTTTAGGTCATTTTTTGATTTCTGAAAGCATTGGAATTTTCACTTTTTGTCTGACAACATGTCTAATAATCTCAAATATCAATGCATGACTTGCAATGATTAAAAGGTCTATACAAGATACATATATTACATGTAAATGATATCTGTCTCTCTCTCTCTCTCTCTCTCTCTCTCTCTCTCTCTCTCTCTCTCTCTCTCTCTCATTGAACTTCAAGAACTAATATTTTTTTAAAGAATGGAGACATAAATTTTCTCAAATTATTTTTTCCATGAGTCTGGTAGAAGTTTGGCTCCATGAAATGTGCAAGAATGTTAAAGGTTTGACAGAAAAGATCCAGATGAGGCACATCCATCACTTGATATGACAATCTCAAGGCTAGTTTTCACAAAATTTTACTCCCAAAAAATCTCAAGTTTGATCAAATATGACAGGCAGTTCTTTGTTAGAGCTTGCCACTCTCATCACCCCATGTGAAGGCATGCACTCCTTGCATAATACTCAGCAAACTCTTTCATGCCATTGTACCTAGATACAAAAGTCAGACAGGGAACCATTCCAAGTTCTAAGATTGATAGAATCATTCTGCTGTTTTGCAATAGTACAGTTATTTTTTTTATGAACTACAACACAAGTCAATGTGTATTAAAAAATAAACATATAACTATATATTAAAATAAAAAAAACAACAAAGATCAAGAAAGCGATCATAGACATTCATAATTATAATATCAACTTTAAAGTGATTTGCATGAATCTGTTAAGGTTATTTCCCTGACTCCAGTGGATAGAGAGCAAGGAATGCGCCAATTGCCTGCTAATAGTCATACCTATGTCTGAGTAACCATTTTACAAGTATTGATTGACAACACATATTTTGTTATGAGAATGGGTCTTTGCCCCAGTCACAGAAGCAGAACAAAACAAACTTCTTTGGTAACATTTAACATTTTGATTTGTTCACAAGAAAGGTTTTCTATGGATACCAGCAATATCTGCACTTTCTGTGAAAAGGCAGCATGTTGAAACTACCAATTTGAAAGCTCTCACACATTGGGAGGGGGCAAAGTCAGAACATGTTTCCTGCAAAACCAAGACTTCTTTTTGAAGAAAGATGTTTCTCATGCTGGGGGGTGGTAGACAGATAGAGTCTAGATGCAGAGAGAACATGGCTTTCATTGCTTCTGATTTTTGCAAACATATCTGTAGTCTGTAAGGTGCATCTTTCGTGTCCTACGCTGATTGATTTAAACCACAAACCTCCTTTAAATTAAAACAATTTCAAAGAGTGTTTCCATCAATACTTTAGAATATCTTCTTGAATTAAATTCTGGCAAGACAACAGAGGAACTTTTCATGAAATTTTATTCACTGCACTTAAACCTGGAGAGAGAATAAACAATCCAAAATGATAAGTCAGATAAGCTCATATTATTGCTCATTTTGTGTTGGATATTAGGCATGATGCATAACAACATGCACACTTCTGTTTGACAAGGTTTCAAAATGAGATTTTCCTGTAATTTTGAACCTCTAGATATATTCATGGAGTGTGAAAAAACCCATTCTTACAACAAGAACATTGGTTTCTTTGTGCCAAGTTTCCATAATAGTTAATTATGAGAAGTTATACCTGTGATGTATTCCGTCAGACAGACTGTTAAAAAGCTTATGAAAAGTGGAAGAAAACAGTGCTTGTTTCTTGTCTTTCACTTCCTCTAAGCAAACACACTAATGCTTTATGCTAGACTGTCAAAACACAGTCGACATATCAATCTTTCTCCTCTTCAACTTTCTAAAAAAAAATGTCGGGGGGTAGCAAAGTTCAGAGACCCGAGACTTCACAGACAAATAACACCTATCTGATGGTTAGTGGGGTATGTGTACTGGATAGGATCACAATCGGCTCACCATGCCTGTATTGTTTGGTCATTTCATTGCCTACTCATTGTCTTCAGCAGCAGTCTTCCACTTAGTTAATGACATCTGTTTATGCAATATTTCAAGTGTAAGTCAACTGAAGTATGATTTAAACTAGAATTCTAATGGAGATGGGCAAACAAGCCTATTCTTGTATTTATGACCAACATTTTTATAAGATGAAAAAGCAACAAATCAAATTTTATATCTTCCCTCTTAGAGTTACCAATTTCTGCTAACACTTTATTAATCTTTGAAGCTATAAATTTACAAATATATGTTGCAGAAGACATGAAAGCAAGCATTTAGCTTGAAAGGTACTGAAAAAATTGAGCCATCAAAACAGCAAATCAGACCTCTTTTTGAAGGTCAACAGGGCTGATGGCAGAAATCAAGAAGGGTTGCTTTTCTTCTTACCAACATAAGCTCTGCAAGAACCTGAATTTATTGCAACATATTTCATAGACATCCTGTTGAGAATTTGATTCCAATCAAGTCTCTAATGGCAGTCTTTACCTGGTGTAGGCATTTGGCTATGATACCTAGACAACTTGCTGCTATAACACATTTCTATCAAATGGCATGCTGGGAACTTGAAAAACCTTGACTGAACCAACCATTCTGTTTTCAGTCAAGCATGGCTTTCTAACATAAAAATGGCAACTGTTGAAATCATCATCTTTTGAATGTATTTTTACCTAAATAAAAACAGATATGAGATGGAATTTTCTGCTACAATCTGCTCAATATTAATCTTTCATCAAGTCCCTTTTTTACAAATACAAAAAAGATAATTTATAAATCTGTAAATACCTATATAAATGCAAGGAAAAAATCATTTTTTTAATGCTTGTTTAACATTGCGTGAACATGTACTCATTCACTTCCATACAATTTCTAGAAAAGACAAGAGAGAATCCTATGAAATGGCTCCAGAAAATATAATCAAAGAAAATAGAATATGATCTGTTTTTACACAAAATAACAGAAGATAAAAGTTCAAACATTAAAGCAACATCCAAGGTGGTCTAGCAGAAAAATTCAGCAAGTGCTGCTTGTTCTTTTGAGAACTCCTATTGAAATGAAAGCACACTTCAGACTGGCCAGTTCGGTCTAGACAGATGTTATCCCCATGATGACCCAGCACCCACAGGGGGCTATTAGCTGTCAGTGAGGAAGCATTCAAGTTGTATGTTGACCAGTTCATAAACACTTCATCATGATCACATTCCTTGGACATCAGGGTTTATTGCCCTGGTCGAGGACCATAGAGCACATAAACCCCCAGCCGATGCTGCTGGACATCTAAAAGGGAGTCGGAACAGCTGCACAACGAATGGTCCCCTTGTCAGATCGGCCCAGCTATTACATGCTACAAGAATTCTCTTCTTTGGGACATTTTGTCACAGTTCTCTTGTTTCTTTTTTATGATTTGTTAACATCTGTTACTACTATTAGGTTACTAGTACCTTTACAATACATAGTGTAACCTATATTTCTTTATTAATCAGATTAATCAGTGATGCTGCTAATAAAGTTTGTAGACTTGACCAAAAAAAACCCTAAACCATTGTTTCACACAACATGGCAAAAACAATTTCATTACAACATCTGCTTAATTTCTCAAAGAAATAAGAGGAATCTTTTCAATTTTTCAACAACAGCCTGAATGAAAAAGGAAATGAGGCATAACATTTAATACTGTTAAGTTCAAATAAACTCCATTAAAGTTGATACCTGTGCTGTATACACAAGCAGCAGTCTCTCCCAAAAACAAGCCTCAAAGCTGTGCTGCTTGGTAATTTTTTTCAGTGCTGGTTTTGTAATAAAGCTGAAGATTTTTGATGTAGAGATGGATTACTGAGAAGCAGGATGCAGATCGTAGATCAACACATGCGCTTGACAATATCTCGTTAATCATAGTTATAAAAACTGGGGGACCCCCTGTACTGTGCCAAAATTCAGCCAATTCTCACCAACATAAGTTATATGCAAAAATTCAATACATATGTCTCCCGACAGAAATAAAATTTATCATGAAAAAATATGTCATTCTGAATTGATACGATATATTTAAGTGGAGAGGCAAGTTATATCTTCAGAAGTTAAGCACTCTAGTTATCAAACATTCATCAAATAGCACACAAAGTCACTGCATAGTATTGTTACATTTTGAAATTCTTAAAAATAAATGTAAGAGGGCCTTAAAAATAACCACTAATGAAATGACCTTCAATCAAATTTATTTTTGTTCATAAATCTACATGATTGGCTTAGGTTGATAATCATGCACACTGTAACTTTAATTTCTGTTGATATGATTTGTAATGAGTTTAGAAATAAACTCATGGTTCAAATTTTATAACTTCTTAACGAGTTACCAATAAGAAAATTGATGATTGGTATGCCTGAATAATAGTGAGAGCAATCAAATCATCATCCCTTGTATTCATTGAGAATTTCTCTAAAAGTGAGTTTCAGGACAGAGCTTAATTAAATTTTTTTAATGGGTTTCTTAAATATTTATTAAGCATCAATTTTTGTGAATTTTGTTGTAAAAGCAATCAATGAAATCAAATGTCCATTAAAATGAGATATTAATTAATAGGTTTTACCTAAATTAAGGATCATCATGACAACAACAACGACAAAAAACATCTCCTTGAAACAGTCAAATTTATGTAATTGTTAAAAATTGAAAAATATCAATCAAACCATGGTAAATAAGAAATATAATGGAAATGTGGAAAAGCTAGCTATTCTCTGAGTTTTATTTTACTTTGGGTACTATGATTTGTAGTAATTTACTTTGCAAAGAACAGAGTACCGGTAGCTAAATGATTAATAGGGCCCATTTCTGATTATCGTAATCAGCATGAATACTAATAATGTCATATTTGCAACAATGAACTCATAAATCTGGCAAACCAGCTTTCCTAACACTGTGTGGCACTTTGACACCTAATTCAATTATTTTTTCATCCACATCATATACAAAAAATTTCCTTGCCACCAATATCACACCATCATTATTAGTGTCATTTTTATGTCATTTTTTTTTCTACCTGGGGACTGTTCAGCTGCATCGAGTGGCCCAAAGCGCAACTATAATACTCTGCACTAGGCTCAGTTGAGCTCTTTACAAGATATGATCTCAATGAATACCTGAATGCTTTTGATTCACATTGATTTTTTTTTTGTCATCAGGTAAAAAACATTTCTCACCTCTAAAATTAATGTTGATTTAAAAAAAACAGCTCAAACCCCTTAAGATAACTTTATAAAACAACTGTTTATCTCTCAGCGTTCATCAGATTCCCATATATGACAAAGGCTTAAGTCTATGAGACTGAAATAAGCGTATTCGATATTGCCAATCTGTGACCTTGGTTTATAAAGAAGAGTTGTTTCCCTTTAATAAAAATTGAGAATTAATCAATATCCTTGATATTTTATAATGATATCATATAACATAAAAATACCAACTGGCATTTTGTTATCTGAATGTTTTTAGCTGGCTATATGCTTTTATTTCTATACATAGAAAATTATTTACATAATATACCTGTACATCATGTACTACCTGTACCTTTTCCATAAGTATATGGAGCCTCTTTGCTATTTGTATTCTCAGTGACAATGCAAAATTGAATTGTATGATTAGAATTAGCAATTTTCCAAAAAAAATGTTATCACATGTTGCTAAGGGATAGACATGGTGAACATCCATGATAAATTCCTAGTAAATAATGTGTTTGATTTATGCTCTGATGCAGCATCTCTACGGCCTCCATAGTGTAAGCGTTATGTAATGTCATTTGCTGCTGTACTTAACACATTTAACAGATCAAGCGTTGACTAATTCTGTAGACAAAGGATATGATAATACACCGAAAATGGAATAATACGAAATTAAAATGATACAAAAATGTTCTGTGTACTATTGCTGGGGGTGACATTTAAAGAAGGCGTTCATGCTTTACGTATAAAATATTTCATTGTAAACTTTGATGAGGAAAATACAAGTTCCTCAACCTCACAAAGTTTAAATCAGTTACACAAGCATATAGCGGTTGTAAGATTTCTATTTCTAACATGCAAAAGACCTTTCCTCTTTCTACATTTAGTATATCAAAGTCTTTTTTGGGGTAAATTCTTCACATGTAATATTATTGTTTTAAATTGAAAGTAAGGCTAACACAAGTTATGTATTTTTTCTGCAATGCCGCTACGTATACCTTCACACCAGCATGAATCGCTAAAGCATCTTATTGTTTAAATGAATCACCAAAGAGATTATAAAGTATGATTGTTCAAAAACATGTTAGCTGTTTAACTACAAATGATAAACAACATTTCCTTACCAGTGTAGGAGAGGATGAGGATTAACAATACCAGTGCCATGTACCTTTGGATCTTCATCAAACCTGTCAATTAGAAAACAGAAATTATTCAATGATGCAATCAATTGACAATTAAAGTACAGAAAACTTTAAAACCATCAAATAAACAACATTTTAAAAAGGAAAATATGGATTGTTTCAGATTTTTTTATTGTAAACTAGAACCACGTTATTGCATCCATCTTCTAGCTTCCTTACATTCCAACATAATTTAACAATTTTAGGCCACTTTGTAAAAATGTACATCTGCCCTCTCCTGTGTCAGAGTTCAAACTTTAAGTCTGTAGGTATATAGGTTTTTTTCAAAAGTTATGGAAAATTTCAATAGAGAGCAAACAACTGGATATGAAGAAATCAAACTTCGATGCAGAGCTTGCTAATAAAAGCATCTCGAGTTGGTACTCTTGTGTCAAATAGGAGAGGGCAAACAAATACTTTTTAAAGGGGGTCTGAATCCCAAATTTATATTCACAATACTTTTTTATTGATAAATTCTAATTTCATTACTATTTTATCGATAACTTGTCATTCTACTCAAAACTTTTCTTAATTTTAACAAGTTATCATAAAAACCCTGTATAAATGAATATGATTTGCTAGTGTTTAAAATAGGGTGTGCCGTATTCATCTTCATCACAGCTAAAATGAGGACATTTTTGAACAGATTATAAAATCTACTTTAATGAGAAAGTAAACAAACAATTTTCAGTTAAGTTCATACTAGCAATTATTTAAACAAGTACATAAGAAAACCCTTTAAATTACAGTAGCTGTAGACAAAAATAACATCTATCCCCACTCCATTTCTGTTGTATGAAGAATGAGCTTAACTTTTCCAAACACAAAATGCAGTCATTCAAACATGCAAATTGATACTTTCACAAATAAATTTAAGCTAAACTTGATCTTTCTGCTAAACAAACTTTAACCTTGTTTCCACAGCTCAACCAATCATAAAATAACAGACTTTAATCGTTGCAATGACAACTACCCACTGTGCTTCGCCAAGAAAACCAGACAACCAGAGAGAAGTTCAACCAATTTTTCAGAAAACACCCCAATCTATCTTACCTTACCGTCAGAGCAAGGAATGATACATAATATCACAATTCTTCATTTCTGAACAAAAAATGGGGGGCTTTTCCAGTTTCCAACAAATTTGAGCTGTGATAAGGCTTGATAAGAGGTGGCAAAATGATGTATCAGGATGATTTTTATCAAAAACAAACTTTTCGCAACAACTGACAAAACATTTTTCATTCGACTCACATGAAGATAAGTTACCCATCTTGATTTAGTAAACATCCAATATTTATGTTCAACAGTTTTAATATATTAGATTTTGAGTTTTTTTACAGTGTAGCCTGCCATGCAAGTGCTCAAATATACTGTAGAGGAAAAATAAAGTTTAATCAAATTAACCTAACTCGCTATCAAAGAAGTTAATAAATTCGTCAACAATGGGTTGGGAAGCAGCAGTCAGGTTTAATCAAATGTAACAGTGCACACGCGACTGCTACAAAGGAGATTCTGGGGGAAGGAATTCTTCTGGTAAGGCCTTGTTTTAGGAAGTAACAGACAAGCGGACTTAACCTCCGCACTTCAGGGTCAGGGTGTTACTTCTTTGCTGACAGCCATTTGCATCTGGTCTGACATTCATTGCAAACAGATGCAGCTTCTTAAATACAAATTCATGGCTAATCAAGTCTCATTAGGGTTTTTTAAACCGTCCAGCAATATATTTTGTCAGACAAAAGTAAATATTTTGAGATTTTTAGACTCCATGTACACAGATTAGCAAATGAAGAATGATCGATGCAATGATTGAAAATTGTTTACACAAGGGCCCTCTTCAAAATTAAACCATCCTATTAAAAACTCGTGTTCCAAAAATGTCTGCACAGTCCAAAAATTAAAGCATTTGCGAATACATGTATTGCAAACAAATATGCATGAAATCTTAAAACAATCATGTTATGACATATGTATTTTAAAAGGCCTACGGTAATTTAAACAAACCAACATTAAACAATGTTTTCAGTGATATTTGGAATATTAATTAGTAATTATCATTAATGCATTATTTTTTATGCATGGCATAATTATATCAATCTTAATTTTTAAAGATAGATTCTTAAAATACCTAGCTCCAGGTTTTTAGGTACACAAGTGTAATGCAATGATTGAAAATTGTTTCCACAAGGGCCCTCTTCAAAATTAAACCATCCTATTAAAAACTCGTGTTCCAAAAATGTCGATCTGCACAGTCCAAAAATTCAAGCATTTGCAAATACATGTATTGCAAACAAATATGCATGAAATCTTAAAACAATCATTGTATGGCATATGTATTTTAAAAGGCCTACGGTAATTTAAACAAACCAACATTAAACAATGTTTTCAGTGATATTTGGAATATTAATCATTAATTATCATTAATGCATTATTTTTTATGCATGGCATTATTATATAAATCTTAATTTTTAAAGATAGATTCTAACCTAGCTCCAGGTTTTTAGGTACACAAGTGTACAAGTATCTGGTATTTACTCCTAGATCTGATACAAGATATATCTTTTTCAAAATGATTTTGTCAACTCGAGATAATGAAACATCGATATCACAAAAACATCTTTAGTGTGCCTCATATGATATTCATTTGAAATTTATTTGAAAGAGCACTGACATGGAATTCTTGTGAAAAAAAGTGAAATTCAGGTAGTGAATGCCATACGAGTTGCAAATGAACTAATTTGTGAAATCTTACATAATTCAAAAGAAGAGGCAGCAATGTTCATGTCAAACAAATTAATCTGAATTGAAAAGAGGTTCGATTTAAGATTTCATGTAAATGTTCTTTTCACCTAAAAGTCACACAATTGAGGCAAAATTGGCTTTGGTTGCTTTCAAAAACCATGATAAAGAATAACAGAATGTAAAATGAGATTAAAATTAAGATAAATAAGGAATTTAGAAAAATAAATTCTCTATCCACATTTAACGTATTTCCATGACATGATCTCTAGCTATGGTCAGAGCAATAAAGTTCAAATCTAGTTACTAAAAATATTCTGTAACATTTATTACACAGGTAATCAATTTAGTTTAATGCAAAAAAATAGCAAACACATTTTGGAGGTGACTTGACTTGGGATATATCTTTCAATAAGTAAAAACACTAATTCACATGATAGTGCAATAAAAGGCAGCTAGAAGAGACGAGCACTATAAAGTTGCATTTACAGCACCATTCCATTGCTATGAATAAATGAATATCATGGCCTAGAAATAGGATCTGTAAAACATCGATACAAATTTATCAGAAAAGAGTATATTTCTTCTAGTTTTATTGGATTAGTTGTGGGATAATGCTTTCTGCTTATATTGTCACGGAATGCTGCAGTATGACTCAGCGCTCCCAGTCACAGCTCTAATAGAAAACAAAACCCATAAATCTCCCACAGCCCAAGTCCACATTCCATTTTATAAGTAACTTTAAGAAGGAAAAAGCAGAGGTAATTTCAAATGTTTTTTTTTGTTTGTTTTGTGTATTGTTTTTACAAATCATCCCTTGAGTACATGTACTAAAAGGAGGCTTAGGAGCCAGATTTTATAGAAAGTGCACATCAAAAATTGCAACTATATCAAGTACTGGTATGTATTAAGATAATCAGATGAAGGCTTCAAATAATGCAGTGTGAACATTGTGAAACACTGCAATACAAGGAGTGTGCTTTTTATAATTAATTTAAGAAAAATTAAAGTTATGAAACATTACATACTTCTCTCAATTGCTGAAAAGGTACTTCCCCCAGGGTATATAAAACAAATTCTGTAGGTACAGAATATTCAATAATTAATACGGCATCAAATTAAAAGCATCCTCTTCAAACAGATTCATTTTTTTAGTTACTGAAGGGCCATTTACTTCTGTGTAATCACTTTTTCCCACAGTTTTGGAGCATTTTTTGTTTATACCTCTCTTGCAGACAATCAATTCAAGCACAAAAGATATGATTCTTAGTCTTTTTAATTAGCAATTTACAGCTCATTTCTATCAAAAGCCATCATGCATTAATGAAAAGATAAGGGTAATTTTTTCGGAAAAAACAAACCAGAAGAAAATCATGAGCTATAAAGGCCAGCTTTTTGATATCTTGACTTCTTCAAGGAACTTTCATGTTAATATTTGCCCTCCATCTGTCATCATCTCTGATGAGAAAATACATTCTGTATACACATGCCCCCAGTCTTTCCCCTATCACTCATCGAAGGGAACATGCTTATAATTGTTTAATTCCAGACATTGTTTGGAAACCAGAATTCTGGGAGCATCTAAAATTTGGACCCTCCATTAGCACACCTACACAGAACCTACAAGCCAGCAGGCTACTATGATTTATTGCCCCAAAATAATGGAGAGACATTAACCTTAATTCCTCTCAATAAACTGGCTTCAATAAAATTGCACATCTACTTGAATCCCAAGGGATCGCAAGCTAGCAACTGATATCGTAAGTCTAGTATTACTCAGACCAAAAGGTTATACTGAAAGGAAAGGTTTGTTTACTATCACATCAACACCAAATCTAGAATATCATATCAAATCCAAGTTGAATGGTAAATACAGTACAGTTGGCATATCATGATATTATTTACAATGAATATCTTCTAACTTTCACCAGAAATATTAACTTTCTTATTTTATGTGTTTAAATTACTTATGACATAGAACTTTACCAAACTGAAAGCTTTATCAAGAAACATGAAAAAGAGATGTCATAAAGATAGCAATAATAGATACAGAATTTTTATGTTTTACAGAAATTGCACTAATAAAAAAATCAGCCATATGTGGCGAGGTCATTGGAGGGGAACTGGATCCATTCCCTGTTCAATAAAGTCCATTGTTCCAGGTGATCTATCATTCCGTGAGTCAAAGTGAATTCAGAGCTAACACACACAAACACTCGGAAAATTAATTTGTGGATGTATTTAATTTACTCTACAAATTAGAAAACCAATAAAGCAGCCAATCAGTCGCATACATCACAATGTTGGCTGGTCCCATACATTGACAGGTGATAGACTGAATACAGTCACACAGCTTCCATAATGAATGCTACTCTTCTGAAATAACACCCTAGCTGTTAGTATATCTTTCTTTTAACACTACAAAGTCATTATTACTGTTTTGATGTTTATAAACAGCATTTTCTTAATTACACCAAGAAAGAATTAAGTCCTTACAGCTCATTAGCAGCAGGAGGGGCCCATGGGTTGCAACACTCACCTTAAGTATAGATGTTGAATTTTCTTTACAAAGGTTAGAGCATGTATGTAAACACCTTTTTTTACCAAATTTTGTGAAAATGCATCCATATACCAAAGAAACAATAATAACAGAACTCAGTGCATACCATAGACTTATCTTTTACTCATTTACTATCACACAGGGTGTAAAATAATCAGTACTGTGGAATCATTAGAATTCATGGTGGCTCAACATTTTGTTCATTTAGTGGATTTCCCTCTCCTATTTTCAAAAGAAATTCCAGAAAATAACATTTCTAAAACCATTTTAAAAAATTACAATCGACAAAAAATTGTTCCATATGAATGTAATCAGCAATGATTCTACAGTGCATATGGATAGGTATTTTGGACACATTCATTCAAATCAGGGTAGACCACATTAACACTGCCAATAAGAACAGAAAGACAGGGTTCATTTATTGGACTGCCATTAAGTTTTTTGAACAACATTGCAGCTGTGATACCTATTAAAATAGCTTTCAGTGCAAACCTCTTTATCATCTCTCCCAGTTTTAGACCACTAGAGCTGTTCACTAAATGGGGTGAAAATGCCTGCAGTAGCAGACAATGATGTCAACTACTTGTTATTTCAATTTCCCCGACACAAAAAAGTGTCCTGATACATACTTAATAGCCAAATAACACCAATTTTACTTTCCATTATGACCTCATGGAAGGATAATAAATTTTTCAAAGTGGAAGCGACTTTCAGACCCTACGAGAATAGTCAGATCAATACAAAAAACTACGCTAAATATGAAACCATAAGACCTTAATTCCGATATTGCATTTTCCCCTAAGATCATTGCCCTGAAACTTGTGTCTGATGACAAGAACATAGAAAGGTAGGACATGTCTGTGTTAGAAATCAGCGGCCATGAAGAAAATACTACCTCCCATCTTCAGCTGATAAGGCCTTCTTGCAACTGAGCATGAAAACTTTATTGTCTTCAAAGGAATATCATTTCATCTCTTTACAAGCTTCTCTGAACATGATGAATAATTGTACAATAACTTTCCAATCAAGACACACATGTCACATTCAAAAGCAGAGATTCATACAGGGAAAGTTTTACTAAATTGATTCTCTCTCTCCATCTCTTTATCTATCTCTCACTCCCACTTGATTAGGACATAACACATTAGATGCAGCAAGTTCCTGATTCTCAATAGCCCCTATCATTCCTGAAATTTTATGTGTGATATGACTGAGAGCTCACCGAACATGTTACGCAATCCCATCTTTTCAACAGTATGCCCTCTCCTGAGACAATGTTCATATTGCGATGAACTAAACTGACTGCAGTTGGAAGCCCATCTTTTAAATTTCATTTCCATGTAACCCTCAGTGCTGCTAAAAAAAACCTTCCAACAAAATCCATTTTGGAAGTGTATGCCAACTTTCTACTCATGGTTTTTATTCCCACTTAAAGTCATAAAGTCTTTTCAGCTTTGTGGAATTGTCAAATTAAGATAAAACAAAATAATTTTAATCAGTTATACATCCACAACATGACCCTCTAAACCACAAATGTGCCCAGCATTTTCAAATTATGAGATGTTTATAATCAAATCTAATTAACACTGATTTTCGGAAACTTCTTTGTTATTCTAGACAAAGAATCAGAGTGACACCTTAACCTACAAGGCAGCATTTCTTTCAAATGATTAGAATAAATTTAAAAATGTTTACTTCATAATTCATCTTTAAAAAGGCTTTGTTCAAAGTTATTTCAATAAATGTCACAGAGAACAGATGAAACATACCCATCGCTTCTCACTGCATCCATTTCATAGCTGTCACAGAGATTTCATGCAAGACTTCATCCTTGCTTATTTCATATGCAAAATGTAAGGAGATGGTGGTCATTACAAATTTTCTACCAATCAAACAATGAATATCCCAGGCTAATCATGGAAATGTCATTATTCTAATCCGATATATCAACAATAAAATTACATCAGGCATTTTCTTACAAATCCAGATAACCTTCCAACAACAGAAAGCAGCATCATAATTGGTGTCATATGACTGGAGCATAAATCAAAATATTACTGAGAATATGAATAATTCATAAGTCTTGAACCAAAACATAAATTAACCATCAAGAGATATAAATGAAGAGCCAGGCATGCCTTTCTCATATAGCATAGGGAGGCAGTCACTTGCAGTTTACACAATTTGTCATTTCCCTAGTTATGTATACACAAAGTTCCCACATTGATATAAAACCATTCAATCCATGACAATGAAATGCCCAGTGTTATAAATTTTGTATTAGACAGAATTCAGCCAATTGTATAGAACCCTAAGATTCCCAGCATGCAGTCATGTGACATCCAGTGGACAGCAAACCCAGACAGCACAGCTTGTCCTTGTGAGGACAATGATAATCCACTTGATCCATCAATTGTTTTCCATCATATTTGCTTCAGGTGACATTTATCCAAATGGTGGCAAAGAATTTCAGACCATTTCTATGCCATATTAAATAGCATAGAAGTGTACAAAAACAGGGATTTTTGCTGGTGCAATACATAAGTTAAACATCATTTCGATGTTAAAGAATACTTTTTATTTGGATCTCTTATCCCTAAAAATTGCCTCCAAGATAAATTGACCATGATCAAAAGAACAGCTGTACTCAGTTAATCCTTATGGATGTTAACCTTTTGTTATACTTAACGTACTGCATCTATTTGCACTAAGATGATGACCAATTTAAGAGTGAAAATCAAAATCATATAGATAAAATGTCACTGAACAAAACTACACACAAATTAAGTTAACTTTTAGTTTTTTCCAAATAAAAATTGTAAATGGAAAAAAAAAATATATAGCAGTTTAATTTGAATTGCTTCTGAGAGATCCTTTTCTTCCAGGTCATTTTCAAAATAGTCCTAAAATATAGAATTCACTAGAGTGTTCAGTGACTGTACGGGTAAAAGGCCAAGAAATAAAGATGGAAGTTACATGCTGTCAAGCAAATGCAAGATACACATCCCATTATGATGCAATCTATAGTAATATATGTTCTGTGCTCCTATTTTCTGATACAGATAATACAAATCCAATTACCTTTAATATGCATATGTTATAAGAATTCATATAATTATACTGGATGCTTTAACAAGATATAATATATCTAAACTAATGACTTATGACCCATAAAATAAAAAGGGATCATAAATATCACACAGTACTGACCAACGAGCGAGATAATTTGACTGCCTGACGGACTGGAGGTTCGTAAGGAGGATATGTCTGACAGTTGGACCATCTTATACTCAATGAACTGGCAAACAGGTGCTCATGAATATGCCACCTTTTTGGTCAGGTAAACATATGAAAATTACAACGATTTTCTGCTGTTTAATGCATATTAGTTCTATAGATCCACTTCATCTAATATCAACAGATTAATAATTAAAGTATCAATTAGCTTCTGAGTCAATACAAGGATAGTATTTGATTATAAAAATTGTATGTTTCACAAATATATTCATTAATATACCTAAATGAACATTTATATTATCTGTTTCTCTGTAGACTAGCTATTTTATGTACTAAAAACCATAGAACCTACACCATAGGATTGAATATTTTCCCCCAGGTCACCCTGCTTATACATGTTTGTATACGAGACATTTTTTGTAATCATTTGTAATCAACCTGACACCTTCTTTAGGCAACATTGATGGATTTACTAGTGTATTAAATGCCTATCATACTAGTATTCATTGGACTTAAAACATTTACAACAAAAATGTTTTGAGTTGCCCTTATTTAATAAAAGTCTTTTACTTCTTACAATCAATGAAAACACTCATGAAAAGAAATTTCCCATTAAATTATTCTAGGTATTCTTATTTCACTTGGTAATCCATGGTGTTTGAGAAGAGCGCCTCTCTTCAAAATGGCACCACCATTTATCACAGCTGCCAAGGTGCACCTCTCCACTTTTTTATTTATCATTTTAATATTTAAACAAAAGATGACCTGAAATGGCAGACATGGAGTGCATCTTAAATAACATGCCAACACTGCCCAAATACAAATAAAGAATACTAATAAGTTGGACTTGTATTATTGGCTTCAATTTCAAATGTCAGAAGAGATTTTAATCCACATCTGGACCATTGTACTACCATCTTTATCTTTTACAATCTTTAATATCTTTCTTTCAAATGCATATTAACTGATTGAATTTCATCATCTTTTGCTCTTTTATTCTCTCTCTCTAATACGAAAACCTTTTTATTGATTCTATACCAGACTCTCTCATATTGCTTGCAATGACCTAAGAATTGAAATTACTAGTATGACATAGAGAATTGTAAGGGGACTACAAACATTATGGTATATACTAACCATTTTAATAATGGTGCAAACACACAAATTAAAAAGATATTCTCTTTTAAATAAAAACAACAAGCAAAAAAAGCAAAAGCAAAAAACTCTACGGGAGCAGTTACTGCACTTGAGCGACAGGTGTACTGTACGGGGACTCAATGAATGATCTAAGTCGCTACTTAAAAAGATTACATTAACTAAGCAACATAAACAATCTTTCATCAGGATGCCTCTATCTGGAATTTACTTACAGCCACACAGATTTTCTCTCCATCATCGACATCACATTATTACATTTATTTGATTTGACGCAATGAAAATAAACTAGATAGGGAAACTATTTTCTTGGATAATAATGCAATTAGTGGCTTACTTCAAATAGTCTTTGGAGCGGAGGGGCAACATTAACCAGAACTAATGCTTCGGTGGAAACTTGCCTCCAGAAAAAAGAAGACTTTAGCGTCTGACTTGCAGAAGAAATGATCAGATTTTGTGGCATCACGTCTGACAGATATGTCAAAATTGTGATCATCATCACAGTACTTCCCAATGTTTTGTGACCAAGCTTATTCTATCACGGCGACCACATCTAAATAAGAGGCTATGTGAGCTAATTCTTGATAGTTTTTACTGATACAACCCAAAAATATCTCTTATTCAGTTCAGTAACCAAACCAGTGAATCTATTCAATATAAAAGACAATTGTTGAAACTTCTTTGCAATAGAGCTCATTATAACTAAGGGCCAAGATGCATGATTATAAACACAGCTATCAAACAGTTCAGTGTGACTTTCTACTCCATGTCAGGTTTGGTTTTTTTAATTCTGTGAAAGAAGAATCGTAAATATAAATCACCTCAACAAATATCTGGGATAACTATTTTATGGGGTTTTCGATAAGATGAAAGGGTCTGCTCTGTCACAACAAGATTATAACAGGAATCACGGCAACACTTCAACAGAGGTACATTTTGTTTTAAATAAATTGAGAGGGTTAATTGCATGGCACCAAAAACCACCTTATTCCATTTACAAATCAGTGTGTTTCCTTGGTTCTTTGAAGAACACCAGACACAATTTTCTCAGTTAATCAAAAAATTAAGAAATTATAACCACTTTTTTACCTCATAAACCATTTAAAAAGATTCCAGAAAAGATTTTCACATGGATATGTTTCAAAGCAGCTTGATTGGGCTTGAAATTGTGAAGGTATGATTAAAATGTGAAATAATTTTCTTAATAATAAGAGTCTTAAAATCCATTATGCGTTCTTCTGCATCTTTTTATCACCTACTCTCACATTTACAAATGGAAACCATTCTCACTAGCTATTCAAGGCTGCCTTTGAATCATTAATGATAGTCTCCCCACATTTAGTGCAAAATATGAGCAAATAACAAACTGGGTAACAAGTGTACTGGATTAGGAATGTTATTAAGAGTGACAGGATGAGTCTTTGATATTGTGGTTTATAGTATTTGTGATTGGCTCGTGTCCATCAGTAGGTATTACAACTAACATGATTTACGCATGAATGGGAAAACATGCCTAGTCCAGAAATCTACTAATGAATGTTTTATGACTACAGTAGGTTAATGTGCCATTTTCTTCTTGCAGGAAGAGAAAAAGCTTTCGGATAGAGGATCAATACTAAAGTGAAATATCCAAGAGCTGCCAGAATGAATAATCATATGTGCATCTCTGAGGCATAAAAAAGCTACAGTTTGTTTATCATACAGATGAACAATGCAAATACAAACTATTGAAGCCGTTGCAGCAGACACTTAAATGTACATCAGCTTGCTCAAAAATGATGATTGCATTATGCTTTGGTAAAAGATACATGTATGACTTGCTGTGAAGTCAATAAAACAACTAATACCAGGGCTTTTCTTTCTGTCTGGAATTTCTTAGAAACAACATACTGCGATATGAGAAAATTTGTTTTCTGTTGTTTCCAAAACCTCAGCATGCTTGTAGGATAATGTGTGCATGTTTCAACAAATTGTTTTTAATTAACTTTTTAGGGGCATTTTTTGGCTCCCATATTTCTTCTACATGGTGAAAGAATGAAAGGTGGCATGTACCATTAGACTCAATTTTTGAAAACCTTGTCTCCATGGTTATACTTCTCAAAATATTGAAATTTACACACATTGTACATCAAGAGAGCTCTCTTTCAGCTGAACTTATAAATATCTGGCTATCAGGATCCAATATCTCCACCTTGTACCGTAGTTTTCAGAAGTGAGGGGATTCCAATGTAAAAGTCATTGGGGAAAAATAGGGTTATCTAAAACCAGTCAGTTTTCACTGACTTAGTGCAACTTGAAAACTCAACACCAAGATAAGAACAAAAAGGAAGCAGGTGAATGCTATCACTAGGGCTCCTTCACTAATTAAACGACCATTCTGTCTCCCCTCCTCATCAATACACCATTATCACGGTTTCCTAGTCTTTAATCATGAAAATAATGTTGTGCAACTCTGTGATTTAATGCTCATCCAGTTACACCACAACAGAAAAAAAACTTTCAGCACAAAAAATCAGCTTGATGCATCCAATTACAAGAATCCATTTGATATATTTTACACTTTTCAGATACCTGTTGGGAACTCATAAAAGTATTTTATTTCAATGAAAAGGAATCTTTTAGGAAAACCAATATCTCTGGGATTGTGAAAAATCACATTTCCTTCTGTTCTAATATGACTCATTCATTTTCTATTAAACCTCTTTTCATTAGGACAAATAATGCATGAAATATACTACAAAGTTCTTAGGAAATCCTATAGGTCATAACATTTCTTTTCTAAATTGATCTAAATTTAATCTTAGGGGAATCATGTTATTTAATCTAAGAAGAATCTTGTATTAAATTTAATGATTCATGAAATATTTAGTAGCCCCTGTGGGCATGGGCATTTTTCTCTCTTTTATTTTTTTTTACACACACTTAACAGACACTTACCTCGGAGAATATGAGCTGCAATATCCATTCTGAATATATATTTGAGAAAATCACTATATCCTCCAGAATACTCCAAGCTTCAAGGGATTTCAGGATATCATAAATGTAAAAAGTTCATATATTTCAAACGCCGATAGCAATCACAAATAGAATATTGCACACAAGTTGATAAAACAATTATCTGTCATCTCTTCGTCCAAGCGCGAAATCAGTAGGGTATGAATGACACCGCTCATGCCCGGCCATTTTTCTTTAAAGACCTGTTTCAGTAAGAAAAACACAATACGATACAGTATCCATTCACATGACAACCTTTTGCCCGTTGATATAATTATACACTCTTACCTTTTCAGCCGGAAAAGAACTGAAAATTGCAGAGCTAATATCCTGGTCTTACCGCTGAACAGAGTACCTGAACAACTGACCACAGAGTCAAGTCGCAGAAAAGTTCATAAATCTTGCCAGTCTTGTCTGCCTCACACAGGGGAAGGTCTGGAACTCATGAATCGCTTTATAATCTAATAGCCTTATTTTTTGTCTTTCTCGGAGCAGTGAATAAATGAAGTGTGTTGTGGGGAGTAGTGTACTGAGTAAAAACTGTACCACTGTGATCCCTAAATCCACCTATCTCTGCTTCTTATCATGCACTCCTTACCTCTCTGCCAACTTGTCTTAAATAAACTCAAAAAAATGGAATAATATCTCTAATAGCAACACTACAGCTAGTGGTTTTGAGGTTGAGCACTGCTGAAATTGAGCTTCGGATTATCATTTCATATAACTATAAAGCTTTATGTGTTCATGCTCCATGTACAAAGTAATACTTACTTTCACTGGTAAAAAAAAATTATTAATGTATCCTGGATGATATGATAGAATATCCAATATTCCACAAAACAAGTCGAGTGTCGCAGAAAATTGCTTCAGCTCTGAGGCATCAGCATTGAGTGTTTACAAAACCGGCATCAAGCTGACTTGACTCTCCAGTTTCAGCCAAGCGTAGCCTCCTGACATGTGTAAAGTTTTGTCCATCAGTCCTGGCACATAACTTGGATTATCGCTCTCTCAGTTCTAACCTCTTTTCCACTGAAAATAAACAAGATGTCTAGAAACTATTAAAGATGTCACATCATAAAAACAGCAGAGCTTTGTGTCCATTCACTGTATTACTCTTTCTTCACAAAGACCAAAGGGGGCGGGGCCTTACAGCTGTTTAATGCTTCAGGATTTTTCACATTTAATGTCCCATCCACAACAGTTGTTGCCGATTTTTAATATGACATCATATAATCTACTAAACATCGGGCTTTATCACTGGTAGCATCATATGCAGACTGCCTTCAGTGCCGGAGGGGTTTTAGGGTTTGTTCAGGATGCAAAGTACATTAATAAGAAAACAAAAATAATGACATTGGCTCCCAAATGCTCCTATATCAGTTCTGTTCATCTGTCCATTAAAATACCGTCTACCTACTTTTTTGCATGATTAGGGACAATTACTGCATTTAATTGAACTAATGATATATAAAAAACAATGTGTACATGAATATCTCTTTTCATTAAAAATTCAATATGCACCTATTAACATATCTCTGAATTTCTCGGACTAGGTATTAAATAACAGCTTGAATGAACCAAGCTGTATTTAGGTGTACTTGTAGCTATCGTCATATCACACAAGCACGGTCAATTACACAGGCAGAAGAAAAGTTTACCTCATGGCAAAACACCAATGGCAGATCTTAATCTGAACAAGACAACAATTAAAAACAAGATCTGATTAATCAGGTAATGATACCTTGAACTTTTGATGTTTTGCAACATTGAGCCATATGCCTCGTACTATGTATGCATTACCAATATCTTGTTTGATCATTTAAAACAATACCATTGAATTACTACGTGTGTGTTATTTGTTGAATGCAGATACTCAATTCAGGTAGGATACTGCATTGCATGCATTATGAAGTTTAAAAATAAATCAGAAAAGAGGAAGGGGGGATATATATCATATGAAAGACAGATTATTTGGAAAGAAATAAGAAGAGGACATTTTGTTAAGAGTCATGGACTAAAACAAGAGATTGTACAATCAGATATCTATACACAAAGTGATCAAAAAGCCCACCATATTTGATATCACACTGACTCAAATTTCACTTGAACCAACATTGATAGTGGGCAATTTTCAATTGCTATACAGATAGTTGAGGTAATTTTGAAATAATCAGCATGATTCTGCCAAAGACTAAGTGTTGAACTGACATGGGACTCATCGATAAATCAGGACACAGTCAATATTGCAGTCTTATCATTTCTCCCAAGTTAAAGATCCATTTCCCAAAATGTCAACCAAACATTTATTTCTACCAAGAGAATAGATATGTAAAAACAATATTTTTAATCTAACTTTCTACTGCTTTGTGTAAACTGTACGTGGAGAAATTAGCATAGAAATCAGTTGAAAGCAAACAGTTAATATTAGAGCTATTCATTTTTAAAAGTGTTAATTTCTTAAAACTGCATGGTCACTTAGCTTTTCAACATTTTATATCCCTTCTGATCCATGAATTTTATAACAAATCCATCCATAAACTTCAAATAAAAAAGTAGACTTTAATTGATGACACATTCCAAAACTTTCCTCCCAGTAATGAATACATTGTAATATAATATAATTTTTCCAGACAAATTTATGGCACATGTTTTTGGTTAATAAAACACATGCATAATCAAAACCCTACTGACATAATCATACAGACTCTTGCAGTCTTTTACAAATATTCATTACCGAAAGACATTCAAGCAACATTCTACATTTTTCGTATGACAAATACAATCTATACATGCATTTTCTTCACAATGATGTTGGCAGACGATAAGGATTCTATTCTGGGAATGGAGCACTGATCTGATTGCCAATGTAACTGTTATTTAAGCATTTGATTGACTACTGATTCTCTCTTCTTTTTATTAATTACAATGTTTCCGAGTGTTCTGGCATATGATAAAAACACTTGGCTATGTCATCCCTGATAACATCTGTCTGTTAACTCACCATATAGCACAAAGAATACATGTTGTATATGAAAATACAGACAATTGATGTAGAGAAAAATGGACAATTAATTCTATATCTAACGATAAATCAGCACAGAAGGCTGCTATAATACCATCAGTTCTCTCAAACCTGAACCTTCTTCAATTTGTGTACAATTGATAGCTTTCCAGGACACAGAATGAATATAATGAGGATTTTACTGCTTTTGAATGCTATACTCTAGTCCCTATATTCTTGCTTTTAATCATCACTGCAATCATCAACCAATGAAATGATAAAAGTGGCCAGTGACTTTACATCAGACCCACATCAAGTAAGTGCGCCAGATGACCAATGCTCAGATTTACTGATATCATCTGCCTTAATTCCTAACAGACCTAAAACCAAATAACCGGAAAAAATCAATGGAAATGAACATTTTAACCACCTTATCCCCCAACCTCACACACCCCCCCCCCCCCCAAAAAAAAAAATAATTTCATTTAAAAAAGATTTTAGTTTTAGCATTTCAAACTAATCAGAGTCAATCAGAGCAGCGATGAATGTGTTTACTTTTCTGTTTCTCAAGTAAGTTAAAAAGTTTTCATATACAATTCCAATTTCTGAATTAAAAATGAATTTAAAAATCTCACTGACCAACCGTATAAATCAACGGAAATGAAAACTTCCAGTTGTTTCATTATGTCACATCCAGTTTTATAGCATATGATTAAAGTATCAAATTGTGAAAACATTTACATCTGCCAGACTCTAATATATTCTTTTCTGTATCCTTCAAGCCAATCAGAATAAAATTTAATGCAGATGCAGGCAATTCTATCTCTCTTATCTGCTGTGAAATATCAAAGACTCTATTTGATCATGTAATTCTATATATTCAAGCCAAGTCCACTACATTTTATGATCTTTTCTTTGTTCAACAGATGAAAAAATAAAGTGTAATTCTTTTATTTTTCTGCGTGTGAAAATTATAAAAATTGGATCCAGAGGTAAATCTGCATAATATACAGCAATAAACGTTGCACCTACTGGTCTTTTTAACAAGATGCAATCACTCTACAAACCAACACTATATCAGTAGTCTGGTCATAGCTCGCTTATGGCCAACAGCGGGAGGAAAGGCGAGATTTCGGAATTCAAAAAAAAAATTCTACAGATGATACACCCTAGCTATTTTTCAGACAGGATCCAGGAGGTTCATTATAAGCAAATAAACTCTTTATTCTCTGGGAGAGAAGAATGCTTGGGCCACAAGAGAGGGATTTTCTGAGGGACATTAACAGACTGTACCGAGTCAAAAGGTCTTCGAATAATTACAGTGGGGAAAAGTGGATATGGTCATTTTACTCTGCTGAACATATGAACCAGCAATGACAAAAATGCAAGTCTTATGGTAGAAATTACTTTGCTCTTTCGACCTGACTAATGCAATGTTTTACTCATCACATGAACAATAAATGTAAGGTTTTACACTATACAAAATGTGTACCATTGATGAAATAAATAATTCTCTACAAGGGTGACTTTCATGCAAGTTACTTATATTTCATCATCATTCTTTGTACATGTATACATATTCCACAAATATTTCTCCAAAACCACATTAGCAGTGGATGTCATGGTGCATTGAATCAAAAGTCACACTTATGTGCTATACTGTGATTTTTAGCTGATATACCCTTTAAGGAGTCAGAAGTTGAACCTGGTGGTGTCTATATAAACCAGATTAGGTTACAGTGATGACAAGACTTCACACAATGACTGACTTTTCCCCCACACAATGGAGGAAATCAGGCTTGCTTTCGGAAGAATTTCCCCAGCAGTGACAGATAGAGAGTGCTGTGCCAGCTACCTGTGTTGCACTATGTTGACCAGCAACAGCTGTGAGGCAACATAGCCATTAAAATTTTTGGTTTACCTACAACACATATAATTCAGATACTAATTGGTGACAAACATAGACAGAACAATGGGTACTTCAACTGTATTATGGGTCTTTCAGAGCAGAAAAAAATAGGACATAAAGGCAATGGAGAGTAAGGAACATATTGCATTTTTTTTAGTCCTAATTTAATCTTTTTTCAGTAAGTTTTATTGCAACCTAGGAGTGTCATATCTTATCTTTTCCAAATGATGTTTTTAAGCACCGCATGGTACAAATGACCATACCCATAGAATGACTCATGATATTCGCATCAACAGGTCATGAAAAATTTACATTTATGGGAATTAATAGCCCTTAAAATAGATGAGATTCATTTAATCAATCTCTCTCATAAAACTACAGTGAATGAACTGCTGAGCTTGAAAGTCAAAGCTGGAAATTGAATTCTATTGCAATTTGACCTTATGACTCTAAATGATTTGAGTAGAAGTCCTCAAAGCTACAATTTACCAGCTATGAAAGGTTATCAATCCTATTCTAAAACCTTATATAGAGATACAAGTTCACTTCTTGAATATTACTATACACAGGGACAAGGTTATTTTTGCCCTTTGTTATTTTCGCCCTTCTACACTTTCAAATGGTTTCGCCTTGTCTTGAATTCGCCCAGATGCTGTTTTGTTGAAATGAAATATTAATTGCGACAATGCAATTCGCCCAATCTTAAATTTGCTCCCTGACCACACAGACTAAAATAAAGCGGTGGGGGAGGGGGGAGGGGGGCACGGGGGTATTTCCCTGTACACAGTAGCTATAATTTTCCATTTGCCACTGCCTTAAATAAAAGATGCAAATGTCAAAGGTCTAAGATACGAAAACAACAATTTGTTTTCAGTCAGTGACAAGCCATATTAAAATGGAGGTGTGGACCTCAGAAACCTGAGAAAATATAAATCTTGTCTATTTTTTTCTAACAAGATTGTCATTTTTCTCCAAATACCTGAGATGAAAAATTGCTCTCTCCTGGAACAGGTATGTGTTTTAAATGATACTTGTGACTCCAGGGGTTTCATTGCAGCAGTTTTAATGGGATGAAAGAAACAAAACCTCTGATTTAGAAAACAACACCCTGATGTTTCAACAATGATCAATTCTTTTAAACATTAATCAAAAGATGAAAGTCTGTAACTGCCTTTATTCATTGCTGAACATCTTGCTGGATTTTCAAACAAGTGACAGAATGATAGCTTTTTTATCTTCATAGTACACTAGTGCATTGATGAAGTCAATTCATATTCAAAGATGTGTACCGGTTAATACAATTAATTTCATTCACTGGAGCCCATCTTAAAAACTTGAAGCTTCAATGTTTCCTTGTTATGCTGAGTAGTTTGAAAGAAAGTGATGACAATCTAAGCTCATGAAAAAATTAATAACCATCAAGGATGCAAGTTGAAAATTATATACTTGTTTAAGCAAGGAGCACATAGGTCCAGTTACCATGGTGCTTAGCAGATGAGAGTCGTTGATTCCCCTGGATGGGACACCAATCCATTGCTTTTAACCCTAGCACAAGTCAATTCCCAAATTACCACTGGATGGACTGAGACTATGAAGATAAAGTCCCTTGCCAAAAGACACAACACACAATCAAGTGCCCACTTCCTTGGAATTTGAACCAGCAACATACTGACCTAACACCTTATGACCACTGAACCATGTGCCCCACTATATTAAGGATGCAATAAACAAGTACAGATTCTCTCCTGAAACTGCTTTAATTTACAATAAACATTTCATTAAATTTTAATTTCGGATAGGAGATAATACACCAATTAATTTGTACTGAAGTAGACCTATTGCTGTCAATAATTATAAAAACTTGCTGATCCTTACTCAAACATGCATAGATGATGAATTTTTTTTCTAACTTGAAGCATGCAGACATCAACCTTTGAATGCACCAAAAACTATCCATCAATTGAAACTCAAAACTTGGACTTAATGCTGGATAATTAAAATTGATAGCCTGTGATGCATTTACACAAAGGAAAATTGGGGGATCAGAATTCCATAAATCAGTGATTTACATCACCAAAGCCATAGCAACCAGATCAGGAGGGACAAAAATCCCTTTAATTCTTCATTAAACATAAGGTAGTACTGTAAATCTTGCTTGGCCTAATAAGGAAAACTCTGTCTAAATTATGGGTTTGTTTTGGGCTAATCTTGTAGTGCAACGACCTTAAATCTTTCAGTGAAATAAGCATTCAGATACCTGGCTACCTTTCTTCAATTCATTTTGAGAATTACATGCCCTGGTTAAATGTTGTGCAGTTTTATAGACTCCAGTTGTAACACAAGCTAGGGATCTGGAGGTGGTTATTGTCACCACCCAACAACACTAAGTACTATCAATCAATGATGATTTATTTTTTTTATCAACAAATCTGAAAATAAAACACATAGGCTTTTGTAAGATTTTCTTTCAAAATGTTATAGGATCTTCCGGTTTCCCTATTACAGTGTTTCAAATGTGCTTGTTCCCTTTTCTGCACTTAATTTATTATGACAGTTTAGGGGCAAGTGTGAAATCACACACCATTAAAATATTAGCATACTTTAATAGATTAATTTGAATGTTGAACTTTTTAAAAAGAATCTTAATCCCAACCTTGCAGATGTACAATATTCTGCAAAATTTGAAACAGTACCATTTTTTGATGGTTTAAACCTATCAACATCATAAATGTATTTAATATTAGAAATTGTTGTTATTTCTCTTGTTTTTTAAATAGAGATTATAAACACAAGGTTTTCTAGGCCAAGTTAAAGATTACATATGGTACAAATTTTACGTTCAGTATTCTAACATAAAAATAGATGTTTACTCTATCCACACATCAGAAATCTTTTTTTGAAATCACCATAAAAACATTTATGATGGTACCTGCATCATATATGATACTGTAATAGACTCATGTTTTTAAGAAGATAAAATTCATATCGATCAATCTATCTATAAAATTTTCAGGGAGGCAGATATGTTCTTTTGATGTAGAAATAATCAGGGAAGACAAAAAGAATTTGAACAGCAGTGGGTAGCCTGCCGATATAAAGCAGAGACAAGAAGCATGATCATTTCACAAGAAGAACGGCTCTGCAAGATTAACTAACAGCTCAGCAAGAGGTCCTCTGAATGCAAACAAAAAATGGGTTTCCAAGCCAATTTACAAAACAATTTGAGCTACTACAGCCCTGTAGACCCAGCAGCAATGACTTAATGCTAACCAAAGCCAAGTAGGAGGGAAGCAAAATTATGAAGTATATGTTTTCATAATAAACAGATATTTTTACCCTGCCTTGGGTATCTAGGGCTTATCGTCATTACGATAGGTACTGAAGACAAGCATAACTAAGAGCTTTGTCAATAGCGAAATTATGCGGGATTGTTGATGCTAGCAAATGAAGATTTTAGAACTAGTAATAAAAGAAGATGTTGAAAAAGACATGGAAGAGCCAATATTACATAATTCTGTACATAAATTGCTGGTCTGAATACTGACATTCATAACTTCAAAGACAGGAAAATATTTGCATCCTTAGTCTTGTTATGTAAGATTAACATATTAGTTTAACAAAGAAACAGCAGCTAAGATTCCCATCATCATTTAATAAGTTTTAACCTTGACCCACTGTGACCTTGAAACTTTCATTGACATCAAAGAACATAATGGATGGCACTTGTCAAATGTCGACACTTCATGAGAATGTTTCCACTGCTGTATATGTATATGAATATATATCATACTTATATGACATAAAATTTATGCAAATTTGTTGAATCTAATTGGAGATAACAAATGTTTGAAAATGAAAAAGAACTGTTTGACCACATCCCAAACCCTGCAGGTGTATACATGTACCGGTATATTTCACTGATCCGAAAAAAATTCACAAAATCGATAAAATACTGAAATCACCAAATAATGGATGAAGAACTGATATAACTATATGTCTACACCAACAGACAATTCCACTTTCAGCATTACGAAACTTTTCTCTAGACTTATAGGATGATGCTTTAGGATGACATAATAACCAGTTTATAACAACTCTATTTTTATGGTGAACATTCATGTACAACTCCTTCACATATATAACTTAGCTGTCATGTTTTGCATGAACATTAACATCAACTTTTGAAATTTCTCTTCACAAAACATAATACAAGTTACCGCAGCAGACAGATTTAATGCATTTGCTTCAAGTATCTAACCTGCTTATGATTCCAATCCTCTAACTTTTGCCCCGCGTTTCACTTACTGACTGTTGACCAAACACGGAGAAATCAACCATTTGTCTATTATAAACATCTTTGCCCAATTTCCTTCTACAGTATTAAATGGCTTGTACATCTCAATTCATATCCCAGTCAGAAAAAAACATCAATATACATCATAAAATTTTAAAACCCAAGAAAGTATGACCACTTTTATAATGGCTGCAGTTACAGCTGAATGGAAGGCTCCATCTTTCTTGACTGACTGAATATGCAGACCAAAAAATTGATAAAGTTTTATGTCCAATTTGAGAGAAATCTAATTAAATGCACAAAATTAGTGGGAATCACGCAATTCATTAAATCCATGTACTATTATAATATCTGTTTACGTCTGAAACAAATAACTCCCAGAGTGAGTCCCGTATTGGACGCACTGAACACATCGTTGACTTTCCATAAACGAGTTGACTTAAAATGGTCTTCAATGATCACATTCCAATTTACGATGATCAATGCTAATGTATAAAATGTGCAGATATTAACAATTACTTTGATTAAGCAAGCACTTGCTTCCTGAACATGATTATTTCTAACTACCAGTTATCATGATCGAAGATGAAAGCATGCAAAAACACTGAAGTTGAGGACTCTCATTGAAAGATGCATGGTATGTGACTTGAAAAGTCGGTCAGTTAAAGAAAGCTTTTGGAATGTGGCTTAATGTTAAACTCTTCAAAAATTACTTTAAATGGCTACATTGATATTTCTTAAGGTAACATTCCCTGATCCAATCAGCCTGGACAGCCACAAAGTTATTCATAAATTGACCAATTACACCTATGATCCTATCTTAAAAATATCTAAAGACAGGTAATTGCCCAGTAAATAATCCTTTAGCCAAAGTTAATATGGTTAAGAGTTGTATTAAGGAACTATTTGTGTTTAATGCCCTATAACTTTTGTCATTCTTGGGAGGCAGTGGGTACTTTTAAATCTCTGCTAGAAATCAATGAATCTGCAAAGGTATCTTCTGCTATATAATTAAACAACAGCCATGGGATAATCACCCAGTATGAAACAAGCATTGAAATCCAATTAATAAGGTTTTTTTAAAGTTTGCAGGATTTTTCCCTTTAGTGAACACAACATGGTTCCACAATCAAGAGATTATGGACCATCCTTACATCTCCATGGGAACAAACTGAAGTAACAATTTCTTTTCTTGTTCTGCACCGAGAACTGGTCATATACAAAAAATGGTGTCATTTCAAGGTCAAGATATAATACATGGCTGTCTATACAATGTTCCTTTTCAGAACCCGTAAAACACATAAACTTGCTGACCGTCTGAAAAGAAAATAGAAACATAAAACCTCCACATATACAAATACAAGCATAGCAGGAAATTTCCATGCATGTGTTTTGCAAGAAAATTCATACTAATTAAGATATTCCTTTGTAATGTGTATCTTAGACGAATTTCAACCCATTTCCTGTGATGTCTACAGCAGATTGTATATATAAACATCTTGTACAAATTTTATTATGTATTACACAGGAAAATGTTGATGAGAAAACGCATTAAAGCTGTCAAAAATGTTGGGAACTTGTATCATTCTGCACTAGAACCCCTTCTGATGCCACTGAAACCAGAGAAATTTAAAACTTCATATCCCTATCAATGACATCTAGTAATTTTGAAAGATATTAGACAGAACAGTTTTATTTGATCGTAAATGCCATTCCGTTTGCTGTATAATCAAGTTGATTAAGTTGGTTAATATAAATAAACTTTATCTTTTCAGTCATTTGCATGTAACCAATTAGAGCAGAATATATATACAAAGCATAATGCTCATATTGAAGAAGTTTTTAAATGATATTCTTTGACACTGATAACGAAATAAGGTACATACTGGTATACAGATATATGCTGGCAAATTCTTTTCTTTTAAGAATCAAAACTTTCTTGCAGATAAGTAAATACTGGTACCAATAATTTCGTTTTCTGTCTGTGAATATAACTGCTATAGTCAAACCGATGAATTTATTCCCCATTTAATTTAACTTATTCTTCAAAAATTGTCATTTGATTCAGACATTCAAAACTGTGGACAGTGCACAGTAGATAATTAGGGTGGTTGTTTGCTTCAAATGAAATCCGAAACTCTGGACAGTGCATGGAAAACAAACAAAACAGTGCTAACCCACTTGAATTGCGAGCAAATTTAAGGCAAAACAGTCCAATACAATAACCAATGATGCATCATCAAATTATGAAAAATGACTTTCATGTACAGGTTTATGCAATTATGCTCCAGTTACAGAAGTTTCTGTCCCCTTCTAAGCAAAAAATTTCAAAAATATAAGCAAAATAAGCAGCTCTGACTTTAATTGAGTTTCAAGAGTCAAAGCAAAACAAAAAAAAACCATTGTTGCAGATCAGATTTTTACCATTATGTACAAAAACTCAACAAAAATTGTCTATTATGCAAGAAAACCATGCAAATGCTTATTGATGAATCCATACATCATCTGCGCTATTCTGACTTGCAATACTTGGTAGATAGAGTTTAAATACTATCCTAGAGATTAACATTTACAATGGGAATTTTACCCTTTTCACACATTTCATGTTCCTGAAAAACATTATACCAATTTAAGCTCTGAGTAATACAATTCAGGCCAATTTTTAAAGTTTATAACATTCCATGAATTATCTGTCATTGTCACCATGCAGTTGCAGATATTAAGTATAATCCTTAATATTGTACAAGTTTCTCCTACAGTCAATGTCTGAGAGGTCCTTAGACAATTGTAATCTACATATTTGAATTTGTGTTTTTTCATATATCTTAAACAGACTAATTTGAATGATAAGAACTTCTTTTAAATTTTTTAATTAAACTAAGAAGCTAAAAAAAATTCAGTGTGTATTAGGAAAGAATGGGAATAAAAAATGAAAATTGAAAGTGAAGTTTTAAGATCTTTTCTTGATTGTAGCCTTCATCTTATTGTTCAGGTCTCATAAACTGTAGACATTAAAAAAATCTTTCTTTGAAGCTGCCATCATAAAAAGCAAGAGAGCATAACTCTGTAACTAACGGTTACAGCAAGGCCAACCAGAAAGTGCCAACAATGTCTCTGACGGGCTGCATCAAAGTCGAGCTGTTTTATCTCTCCATCATCAGACCTGGAAGCATCATAAGTGCAGCACAATAGGGGGAAGATCCGTGCTTAGTAGACAAATGATTGATGGTCTAACTGTGGAGATCTACAGGGTATGCCACCATATCGCATTAGATCAAGTGCTGATAACATCAAATTCATTCACGTTTATTGCTGCAACTGGTTTTCACTCTTGCACCAAGACATCATAGAAATGCAGTGCACATGGTACTTGGCAGAGACGAAGGGGCAGGGTTTAACACCTGCACTGAGATCCTTTTTCATAACTTGGACATCACCGTCTGGATGCATTCATAAAAAAATAAATCATAATATAGCATTTGTCTTACATTAAATTCTTTTTCTACAAGCTGATGTGTTGAAGTGCATGAAAATATTATGCCTAAGCAGTATAGGAGCATGAAATATTCCACCTTTTTTTCTTCACAAAAAAATGAAATCACATTTATTAACAACACCAAAAACTGATAACCATCTTTCAACAAAACAACAAAAACTGCCAACATGTTTTTTAAACCTCTTATATAGCATTCATATTTAATGTGATTCTTTAATCCAAAAAACACACTTAAAATAAGAATGTGGAAGATTTATAGCTCCATCAAACTGTCTGGAAATGTACAAACTTGTCAGGAATTGCATCAATGATGCAGACAAAACTGAGCTAACAATTTTATTTTTCTCATTTTTTACATACATCAGGTTTTATTGATCAAATCAACAACCCTGCATTCTTCTGGAATATTTCAGTCTTCAACACTTGGACACATATAGACCATGGGTACCTTTTTAATTTTGCTATTTTCATACACTTATAAAAAAAATTGAGTTCAATGAACACTGCTTATGATGGACATGAGAATGCCCTATTATGGTACTTGAATGGATTTTCAGGTACTTATGAAATATCAATGAACCTGTGTGTGTAGTCCTAATCCATTGACGACTCCCCATAGGTGCCAAAAGTGTTTTTTTGTGCAGGTGAATAGTGGCTGAATCGGTAAATGACACAATACATCGCATGAAGATACAAAAGCTGGAGCAGAGGTTGTTTGACAGATCCTATTTAATACACACTAATATGACATACAATATGAACAGGGGATTAGAAAATGGAAAAACATCATAAATCTTTCCCTGCCCTTTACATTATAGGTGTTTGAGTTACTGATCTCAAAGATTTCTTTAACAAAATCCTTTAACTTGGCAGATATTGAAGCAAGGTTCAACACTTGGTCTGAATTCATCAATGACAATTTTGAGAAACTGTTTATCTATACATAAACCACTGTAATAATTAACCCCTTGTTTTATTTTACCTACAGGTATTCAATTTTTCAATCCATGCATCATGATTTTAATTAAAGAAAAGAGGCACCTTATAATTTACTCCTTAAAGTACATAACATTGGACTGGTCTTATTTTTTAAACAGAAAGATGAATCCAATTAAGCCTTTGAAATTACTCCATGCTGATCTTTTTCTGCTGCCTTAAAATCCTAGCTGCACTCCCACAAGCTGTTGAACCTTTTCAAATCAAAGGGCAGTAACTCTTGCCTGAATGTCTTTTCACGTTGAGCTGTTAAGGAGAGAGTCATATGACACTTTATTATCTTTCCATTTAATTTTAACCAACAGTGAAGAAGTGTTCCCAACCCTACACAAAAACAGAAACTACAGATTCTTACTCATTTATAGCGAAAAAAAAGTTCAATGAACTTGATTGCATTACCAGAATTTTTAAAACAACCGTATATTAGCAATTGGACTCGAAAACATCAGAACAACGAATATTGTCAGAGCAAGAATTCATGATTGATGGCCAACAAACACTATACCAAAATTTCTTTTCTTATCAGTCAATTGTGGAATATAATTCCAGCTTCTAAATTGTTAGCCATATGGGTAGTCCATAGATCACGCTGTGTATGCCCATTTCTTTTGAAGTTGAAGCCAACCAACATATCCTACAAGGAAGACAACTGCTGATAGGGTCTGGCTAAATTCAGGGCAGCGCCTGCTGTACCATATCCTGGGTTATTATATCATTTTTCACCGACAAGACAGATTTTTGGAGATTGATGGGAGGTGAACAGTAATTTTCATGCTCAAAGCAGATTTATTTACAAGTAAACATCCTCATCAATGGTCTCTCCTCAAGATGGCAGAGAGGGTTTAAATCATAACTCTCTCCAATAACGGTAAATCTATAGCATTTTAGAAGAATTTATCTGCACTTGGTTCATGACACTGATGTTTTTATTGTTTACATATTTCAGATATTTCTCCAAATTACAGAAGGTTTTGTATGCTGCTAGGTTTTCTGTAGTCACATGCAATGTCTGACCACATTAAATTCCAAAAACCAACTCAAATCTAATTGTGTTCAACATTTCTAAGGCTTGGCGAATGTCATTTGGCTGATTTTCAAGCATTTGAATCACTAAAAAACACCTTTTTCCAATTTACGTTACTTATCTCTAAGACTTTAGAGTGCATTTTGAAATTCTATACTGTTGGGAACATGTCTTTTATTGCTCTGATGAATAAAAATTGAAATCATTTGTAAAGGAGGAAAATACATGCAACGTTTATAGGTATATCATATCATAAACTTGGCCATATAAATCTTATTTTATAAAAACAATAACAAATATACTTCTTGTCCTGGAAAGAAATAGTTATTTGTCACTTTGAAATGACATTCACTCTTATACTGACAAGAATGCAAGAGTCCAGAATAATTACATTTTTAAATGACTCAAGAAAATCATATATCATTTCTGTTTACCGGTAAAATACTTTAAACATGTTAATATTTGTTGTGTATTCTATGTAAAAGCATTTTTTTAAAGAATACTGTACATATGTAATTCATAGTGTTTGTGCAAAATAAAATACAACTACCGTACATAAATGTATAGATATGTTCTAAATACAGTAAGTTTACAGCTAATACATGTGATCACTTTATTACATGAATTGCAACATGCAACATTTTCATTTTTCTTTTCAATATTATATCTAGATCTTTTTCTTTTCTAAAGTGATCCACTTGAGGGTTTCAAGAGAAAAAAGTCACAAAATATGAATCATATATACCTGTACCGATGTACGTGTTAGAAAAATAAGCATCAAACTTAATCTCTTGTACTAAAGGGCCATAGTGCAGGAGTTATATCCCATAGAAAAATGAACTCTGAAAATGTGTTTACTTACAATGCCAAATATATCATGATATATTTACATTAGACCAGGCACCGAGTCTAAGAATCTTACTTTTTTGGTCACAAATGCAGATGAGGAAAAATTGTACAGGTTATGATGTAACAATCTAACACAATACCTTATTTCATGATCCTCTCCCTTGGCTATTGGTGAAGCAATTGAAACATTTATATTCACTAACCTAATTAGTTCCTCTATTTCATAAGAACCTGAGAAGCAGTTAACATTCTTATAATGATTGAACAAAACAAAAAACGTTTTTAACATATAACCAGTTTAATCAAAGACAATTTTATGCATCTATGAACAGAACATTTAATCATCAACATCTAAATAAACCTTCACTATGTCATTTGTAAAAACTATAAAAATTCAATAAAAACTCTTTGAAGATGTGAGAAAAAAATTATTTTGAGGCCAACAATTTTTGAAGAGGCCAAATTTTGGGCCAGGCCAATTTTTGAGATCTTCTGTTACTGCCATCAAATGATCATTTGTATAATGCCCCCATTTGTTTCTGTGTGTACATTTTTCACCCAAAAGATTTCAACAAACAGATTATTACCACCATTACCATTCAAAAAGAACAAGAAAACCACATTTGTTGATTGTAACAATTTTGGAACATTTTTCCGCGAAATACTGAAAAATCAATTTAGAAGTCACTTACATACATTGGTAAAGAAAAATATGAATTATTTAAGAGACAGTTTAAGATAGATAAAGATAATTTGAAAGCAAAGCCATTAACTTATAGAGATTGTCAATTATTTTGAAATTACAATGTACCTCATTAGCCAAAAAAGATACATCTTTGGTATTTTGATGATAGAGGGCATTGCTCATACTACCTCCCAAAGTGAAGGAAACGGGAATTTAACTTTGAAAATCGATAAATTATTCTCTTCAAACAAGAGAACAACCTACCCCCAAAGAATTTTACTAGCACCTTTATAAAACAAAAGCACAATACTTTTAGTTGAAGTGGTGACAACAGAGCAAACACCAAACTAGTGATAACGGTAAATGAGAAAAATACTAGGAGAGCATCGCTATTTATCAGACATTATGACACCTAACACCGATCGTAGAATCGTAGGGTGACAAGTTGGTCCAACCAAAGGCTTCTCCCTCTCTCCTATAGCCTAGCGTCTGCGGAATTTCAGGTACCCCTCTTTAGTGTTTCCTTTGAAAACTTCATGGACATTGATTTACAGATTATGGGGTTTAAAATATGCAAGGGATTTCAAGGCATTGAAACAGCTGCATCGAGATTAAAGTCTTCTTTAATACGATATAACATAATTCAACCACATTAAAGGAGGGATGCCGAAATCCTTATTGTTGTTTCTATCTTTATGATATACTCATAGTAGGAAACCCTTGTAATTTCATAGTTCAATAATTTCTTATTATAAAGAAAGTGATTTGAAAGATTAAAGATTTGTGGTGTATCTACAATAATGGGTTGGAGGGGGGTGGGGCATTGATTAATCTTGATTGATTTATCCTTGATTATTGATAAGAAATTTACTGTCTTTACATAAAATAATCAAATATGTACATTAAAGGTATACACGAGCAGTTCTGACTTAGATTTAAAAGACCTAAATTTTCATTAGAACATCTTATGCCTAACGGTATATAGCTGTCACCTTCCTTCCAAAAGGGCAAAAAAAATAACAGACTTCCATCCCTGATCCCATAGCCAAACCTAATACTTCAATTTTATAATATCAATACTGTGTATAGTATGTCCTTGACATGTAATGACCTTAAGACTTCATTATCAATCTATAATTACAGAATATAAGAGTATATTTCTTTTGTAATAACAGTCAAGTCTGTCTCTACATAAGGTTGGGTAGTTGATAATTTCCGTGGGTTTTTATCAAAAATATATTAACAGTACATGTATACCTAGTGAAATAAATTGACTTCAAAATATAGCAGTGGGTCATAAGAGGTCCGTAGAGGGTGAAGGTCACAATGGAAAATAAATCTTAGAATTGCTGATGGCAATATCATATACATTTTGAACAGTTTTTTTTTTATAATCTAATGGGTTCCAATGGCTCAATATAGTTCGATACTTGTTCTCCAGAGAAAAAAACTGACAATAGGATTAGCAAGGATATTATGCGTACACAGATATTACAGGCCAGTCTCAGTCACATTCAAGCTATAGGCCTAAATACACGAGACCGCAAGTTACAATTGTTAAACATCCACATTTTTATTTAATATGTCATAAAAAATTCTCATACGCCCATGTTTTAACTTAAATCAGTGTTGTTTGCAGTAAGAAAAAAAAAAGAAAAAAGTCGTAAACTTACCCTTCGTGATATGATTCAAACTTTTTCTTATAAAACTTGACTGAGAATAAGGAGTTTAAAGAAAGCGTCCACTGAATCCCCACAACATCTGCAGGACGTTCGCCTTGTTTGGGTCAGTGATCCCCGAATACCAAGTGTCGCGTTCAGTCTGTGAATCTCGTGCACCAGTGACAGATGACCACCATTCAGTCATGCAAATTGTGCAGCGGCGCAGCTGTCAAACGGCGGGACAAGAGAGACAACTGCGATATTTTGTTATCATTTTGAGTTCATAAGGTATTTGTGCGTGTATGAAAAAAAAGTAAGCTCTCCTAGTATTATTTAATTAAAATGTACATTCGTATTCATTTACATGAACTTCAAGTGTAAATATCTGAAATAACTGGTCCGAAATTTTCACTGACAATTTTCAGTGCTTATCTAGGCCTATACAGTACAATTTACATTTATTATCTTCATATATATTTCAGTTATAAATATGACAAAAAGATCATACATGTACCAATAGTGTTAAACCATATTTTTTTGGTGATATAAAATAAATTGAAAACGGAAAGAGAAACCCCATTTATAAAATCGTCAGCTTTTGAGTTTGACGTCCGATTCCAAACAGAACTTTAAATCTTCAACAATGTGATCAAGTGGTAGTAGTTACTTAGTACGACAGGGACTTGTGTAAAAAAAATCAAAAGTTAACAAGAGGCCCAAGGGCCACATCGCTCACCAGAGTAACATTAACAATATTTCTAGTCACCAAGCGGCAGCATTTGGAATTAAAGTAATGTGGTAGAGTGTTATTTTAGTTTGATTTTATTGAAATGATTAAATATCAAATGCAACTATATATTTCTACAATTCGTGTACGCGTATTTGAATATCCATGATGTTTTGATTTTCTGTAATAATTAACTTATACATATAAGTCCTGAGGGCAGTTTATGAGATCCGTGTTTTTCATTGGTTGAGAGGGATTCCCGCTAAGTTCTTTGTGCTGGTCAGGGAGAGAGCGATAGTTTTTCAGCCAGTTAAGAGATCAATTTTGTTCCTGAGATATTCTGACTACTTGACTATATACATATATATATAAATTAATTAATCACGAAAGACTTCAGGACATCGACTGTAAGCTGACTTCTTTTTCATACTAATTCTTTATTTTCCATTATTAACTACATGTAATCTGTTTCTTACTTTTAATGTAATTTTAGTGCAATATAATGAGTTTCACTAAATAGTGATCTAATTAAGCTCTGGTTGAATCAAAGTACATGTACATGAAATTTTTTTTATATCAGTCTTGTATGTTTATTATTCGGGTAGCTATTGAATGGTATTCGCCCATTAATCGGGTCTTGAACCATATTGGAACCCTGATCCATTATCAGGTATGCATGTATAGAAATATTTATTGTATATTATGCATAAGAGCTGTACAACTCAAATGATTATTATATTTATAAATGTGTGTGTGAACTCGACATCAATGATCAAGTTCTTATATAAATACGTGTATATCACTTTGATATAAGGGGAATAACTTTTATGGGTTTTTTTGCATTTATTAAACTTCTTAAAACAAATTAATTCTTCTTTGAAAATATCATTGTATTAATGTAATATGTTTGCTGTTATAATGAATGCTTGAATTGCTATTGTTAACCTTTTTTAAAGGGTTCATAATGAAATAATAATAAATATAGAGAACCTGAGACGTGGTGTTTTCGTTGATATAATCTGACAAAGAAAACACTACTACAGTAATGCTATCCAATCCATATACTACAAACAATGGAATCTTAGTGCACAGTGTCAGTCTATTTGTTTCAGCTGATTACAAGCAATCAACAACAAAGTTTTTTCAAATCTATTAATTCTAGTGTAATTCAATTGAATCATTCTCTTTGTGTGCCAACCACAACGAATATTAAATTTGAGAAAATATGACTTGCAACATTATAATGTAAATGATTCCTCCAATAAAGAAGAATAATAGAATGGTTCCCTGTCATTAATGCTTTAATAGTGTTGAGGTGTCTTTGTGATGTTAATGTTTTTGAAAAGTGTTGAAGTGTATTGGTGTTGTTGGGGAGTTTGGGTATTGTGGAGATGTTTTTGAAGTGTTTTGGTGTCTTAGTGGTGTTGAACTGTCTTGGAAGTGTTGAGGTGTCTTTGTGCTGTTGAGGTTTCTTGAAAGTGTTGAGGTGTTTTAGAAGTTTTGAGGTGTTTGGATAGTGTTAAGGTGTTTGTCTTGGAAGTTTTGAGGTGTTCGGATAGTGTTGAGATGTTTGGAAGGTGTTGTGATGTTTGGACAGTGTTGAGATTTTTGGAAAGTTTTGAGGTGTTTGGATAGTGTTGAGATATTTGGAAAGTGTTCAGGTGTTTGGATACTGTTAAGGTGTTTGGATGGTGTTGAGGTGTCTTGGTGGTGTTAAGGTGTTTGGGTGGTGTTGAGGTGTCTTGGTGGTGTTGACGTATTTGGGTAGTGTTAAAATGTCTTAGGTTCTTCAATGTTCTAGGGAGTGTTTGGATATGTTTGATATGTCATCATAGTTTTGGCTATCGGGGTACTGTTAATATGTCTGGGTAAGGTTGAGAAGTCTAGATAAAATCATTATTTCTGGATAACTTTTGAAAGTCTTGGTTACGTTGAGTCGTCTTGGTTACGTTGAGTCGACTTTGAGAGGATACTGACACCCATTGTCACCACGCTATCACAATATTACACAATGGTATATTTCTTTGCATTGATTCCCATGATGACTAGATAAAACCATTCCCAGGATCATTTATCGATATCTTAAGTATGAGTAATAGGAGACATTAGATCGCCCAGTATCTTTGCTTTGGTCGTCTGGGGTTTCGTTTTCAAGCGACCTCGACTCATCTGTTGTTCCGTCCTGCTATAAGCATTTTTTGTTGGTGCTTTTTGTGATAATGTGATATTACAGCAATACCGAAGTGTGGTCAATGACTAAAAATGCTTTGAATATACAACTATTATACTTAATTACTATGACTGTCATTTGCAAAACAGATGTAGACCAATCTATTTGTCTACAAATCGTTCTGCCGCATTTATTTTCATGTTTTTATGGTACTCCAAGGGACAGTCTGTTACTTGGCCATCTCATGTATAAGGATTAAAGTTATGTTAGAGTACTTCATGCTTTTAGGTTATTGCAACTCCTAATTCATATATTACAGCCAAAACTCTATCAAAGAAATATGTTTTTGTATTTCGCTGTTGTTGCACTTGTACATATTCTAGCTTGATATGAAGATGATCCTAAACGTATACTTTACACACCGCACAATTAAGTTTTCGATTCTTAACTTCATGCTATAAGTAAGGATTCAAGATAGAACCATTTTAACAAGAGCTTGGACTTTGGGTAATTGTGTCAAACAGCAATGTGACGTAAGCCTGTTTATTTCATTAAGTTTTTAAGTTTTTAAGACTTAGCAAATTGTGTATATTTCACTCGAAACCGGCGTAATTTTTAATTTGTTTGATGCAAGAAATAGGTAGCTGCGTCTTACCGAAAATCCAAGGTCTTGTTAAAATGGTTCTAAATTACATTTTGTTCAATTATGAAAGCAAAAATGCTTTGTAAACATGGCACCAAATAGTCAGATATTTTGTTTCTTCTGAAATCCAACTTTCCTGACCAACGTTTTTAGCAAATTAATCGTTCCTTAATTTCCATCAATACAATAAAAGCTTAAGGTATTATGAACTTCTGTTCAGCACAGATCCTTCGACAATTATCTGTGGTTTTTATTCCTGAAGTATTGCTGTTACTTCGTGTTTTCTTTTAAGGACTACGCCGTTTACTAGCGAGTTGGAGCAGAACAATCCATCACTTTGTCTGACAGAGGCTTATTTGTACCTTATTGACAAATTCATTTACAATTTTGGCCACCAGAAAATAGATGATTGTCAATTATGCAGTGCTCAGTTTTTCAGTTTTCGAAAGATTGGTCTCGTTTTTTGATGGATGCCTTGACTTTCCATTAGATGTAAATGAATATTTTCCAATTGGAAAAACGCACTTTTCAAATCTAGTTCATAGCTTGTGTGTGTATCGAATTCACTTTGCATGTCAAAGCCCTGCCGAATGCATTACAGTGTACATAAAGCAAACTGGTTGCATCATCTTATTAAAGAAAGCAAGTCATTCATTTTGTTTTTTGGGGGGTTTTGTTTTTGCTTTTTCTGGGCTTAATTAATCTGTAGGATATATAGCCTTGTAATTTTTTGATTTACCGAATGGCAATGTGTACAAAATTGACAACATGACGAAATTGTAATTTTTTGGCAAATTATTCCATCCGGTAAATTAAAAAATACACCAAGGCAGACAATAGGGATAGTAGTATCTTTCTTATAAAACGAGTTTTTGCAAAGTGATAGAAGGCAAAGTGAATTATACAAACAAAGTATAAGTATATGTGCATCCAAATAAATTATTTTGATAACTTAAAGCCTCGTTGTTTTTTAAACTTTCTTTCTGAATTCTTTATCTTTGTTTCACGTCTTGTGAACAAATTCATACAAAGAACTTAGACCGTTTGCGATTAAAACTTTTGAGTGAGGAGTAATTATGTATGCATTCAAAATACTTTAAAATTCAAAATCAATTCATAAACGAATTAATATTTGATATGAGCAAACTTCTTAGGCCATTACTTCAATATTAAATGGGGAAAACGTCATTGGAAGTACCAAATTCGGGATCAATTTATATGTATTGCACACTTGATTGAAGAAGTTTACCGCATACATAGATTCTAACATTATGTCACACTAATGTAATTAAATAGTCGTTCTTTTTTGACAAACATCTTCTGTGTTAAAATAAACATGTCACAGACACAAATTCAATGAAAAAAACCCAGATGATAATGGAAGTACTGAACGTACTGAGACCACGGACTGTAATATCACAACTTCAGGGGTCCTGAGTCCACACGTGACCGTATGGCGTCCCACAACCACAAGTGGACTCAGAACCCCTGAAGTTGTGAGAATGCGAATGTAAATCATACTATTTTATCACGATATGGCTTGTGTAATTCTTCTTTTTAATCGGAGAAGCATCTTCTGTGTTCCTGGAATTGACTAGTGAAATATCAAACGTAAAAAATAAAATACAACTTTTTTTTATACTAAGATTTTATCTATCGAGGACGCATTATATGATTATCATTTATTAACTTTGTTTAAACAGCCGCTGCGATTATGTACTATATTAAATTTGATGACCAATCAGTTTACTTTCGGCTTTTAACAGACTGCTATTGCTCTTCGTCTAAAAATAAGACTGTAATTTTTATATGTGATCGAAACTTAATTAATACTTTTAATACCGCAGAAAAAATACCTAAATTTAGATCATCAGAAGCCAAGTGCTTTACACTAGGTTGCGTAATTATATTTGCTGAAAACAGTTTTAGACTGCAGCATAACATATTAATTTTGCTTCAATAACAAATTGAAATTTGCCTGATCGTGTCAAAATATTGTTTTACTAATATGCAATTGCAAATTACAAATGTTGACTTGCAAGAAAAATGTTTAATTTTTTGTAACTTTTTTCTAGTCATAAAAATACAAAATGTAACATTTCAAAACAATTCAACATGCATCGAATAATAAAGGTTTTTGATTTATTTTTACATTTTGTGTTCATATTATGACATATATATCTTTTAAATTGTTTAACAATACTTTTGTTTATAATCTAAAGTGACTTCTAACTATTTGTAAACTATGGCAGGGATTAGTAGCTGCAATGAACCATTTCTTTAGTAAACTAAATGTAAGAACTATTCTACATTGATTTAACAGTTAATCTCTAACATTGTCGCATGATTTAACTCCCATCTCAGCGCAAATCATATTTGCTTTGTCAATACAATTTTTACCAAATGGCTATACAAAAGCCATAAATAGGAATTATTACTGAAATTTTAATGCAAATAATTGACTGTATATCCCTGTATCATGGTTGCAGCCAAAAGAGGTTCAAAGACTGGATTTTTTTCCCATAAAACACACTTGACTTTTAAAATTGCATCACCGAATGTCAAAATAAAAGCAACAATACAGTATAACTTGATTACTGCAAACACACTTAAAATGAATTCACATTTTCAGCGAAGTCAGTTTCATCCAGTTTTAAAATTCACTGTTTAAAAGCTACCGGATATAAGGATTTATCGTTATAACGAGTGAAAATTGTTGGTCCTTTCTAATTCGCTATATACGTGTTTGATTGAATTTAATCTAAACTTTATTATTGATATAGTGCTTACTAAATGATCGAAAGGGTTAATTTCTTCCAGAGAGGAGTCAGTGCTGGCAATGAACCCGTTAATATTGAGCCACTGATTTTGTTCTTCTATTGGTGGTATTGAATTCTAATTAAACTGACAGTTAAGTCCATTTGGCTTTTTCCCAACCACAACTATACACATGAACCAGAGTCGTTGGCAATATCTTGGTCTCCAACAGTTGTTTAGTAAGAATTGGATATTTGTCATTATGTCAGACTGAGTCTATTGTAGGAATGAAACATTAACAAGAGGTTTCTCTGCCACACGATCCATATGAATGGCCTAGAGCTGTATAAACGCTTTGACAAGCGATCCTGCTATTCAGCATCCCACAATGCATATCTATGCTTTCTAAGGGGTTCTTGTATAAATAGAAGGGTTTTTTTTTACAATAAAATGCGAGAAACTAAATTTGTGATATTTTTGAGGTCAGAATGTATTTGTCTAAAACTGAACAGAAATTTTTAAGACGCGAGACTGAATCGCTATAAATAAGGGAAATATTGAGAAAAACACTTCTTGTATTACAATAAAAAGAGGACAAATTTTCGTACTGAATTCGGTTGGCCAAAAGAAAAAACTTACTCAGAAATAACCCACATCATTTAATTTTGAAATGCGCCATAAATAAATGATAGACCAATGATATTTAACAATAAAATGCTGGACGAAAAGAAGTAAAAAAAAGATGCGCAAATATGTGATTGTCCGGATCTGTACATGATTGTTGGCACTTTAATCACAGTATTGGTCTCTGTTATTGGTCTAAATAAGAATGTCTACAAAAATAGAGAACTTTTCCCTCTCAGACCTACTACATAAGAGGAAAATGCGATTATACGCGCGTGATGGGTAGATAATAAATGATTACTTACAAAACGCCCGATTATCCATACTGGTTCAAACGGCATCAATCTAGCAAAAACAAGTTTTGTATTATGACTAGATTTTATTTATCGACAATTCCCATTCCTTTTATCGAGTTCTCATCCTTTTGTACAACACTGAAGCACAATAAGAAGCTTAAAAAAGAAGATGTTTTCGGCAATGATTGGCCGTTGTATCTTTGCAACAAAATCTGAGCGCATTGTAGCCCAGAAATAACGTAATAGAAATACAATCCTTATCAGGGTTTAGTCTATCGTTATGACATTATCTTTCAGTATAATTCGCCAAAACTACAAAGGAATGATCATATTAGTACAATAAATCAATAGCAATATCTAGATTTAATGTCACGGAGCTTCAAATGTATCTGAAAGGAACAAACGTGACATGATTTTTCGTATTTCTGTGGCGAGATACTTATCAATTTAATCTTCCTTCAATGGATTTTCTAAAGTTATCCATGTATATTATAAACCTGGTGATGGTTCTTAATTAACTGCTTATGCTTCTCAATCTTTGCTTTACGTAACATCCATTTGGTCACAACCATTAAGATATATTTTATCCTCCATCCACACTTTAATCCCGGATATCCGGTTTCTTTGGCCGGAAGTACACATATCTGGTAAGCATGGACACAATACAAGGCATCTGTTTGACCTCATCCGTAAAATGTTCATCCGAACACGACTCGAATTCATACGTCACCATGCGATTGACTTGAGTGAGCATGTGCAGAAGTTCCATTTTGGAACCATAGTTCTCCAAAACGATACACAAGGCTTGGATAAACCATGATCCTTCCTGGTGATTCCGCCATGAATAGAAACCTGAAAAAAGATGGACACTTGATGATTGATGTGAATCAATAAGCATTGCCTTCATATATCGTGGCTTCTGACTGTTTACCTATTAAAATGCATATAAAATCAGCAATGTAGAACAAATCGGGTTCATATTGAAGGACACAGTAAGTCAATCGTATTGATAAAACTGTAATACGAATAATTCTCTATAATAACAAAAGCATGCATATTTTCAACGGAAAATTCTATCGCCTCACCAGGTACAGTGGAATAAAAGAACAGGAAGTCAGCCTCGACTGGGATCTTCCTCATCCCGGAGAAACTCCGCTCGGAATCCTCGGACAGGAAGCTTTTATAGGACACCGAGTCTTCCACAGACTGTTCTAAGTTTGGACAGCGACAGGACTGGAACAAAACGTATATCTTATAAAGCATGTGTTGCGTGCGGACTCGTGTACATGCACCTCCGAATCGCATTCATAAGTAACATTATTCGTACATATACATCTATGCACTACAATATATTAATATTCGTTTATAATCAAATACATATCATGTTAGGATCATAACTCTATAATAATAAAGGGATGACAGCATATTTTCATTAAGTTGCACCACTTTTATGCATAAAAGCAGAAGGCTAAGAATGAATGACTGTTCAGTTTAATTCAGTGTAAATATAATAAGAAATGTTGTTATACTTTCATGTTAAATACTGAAATCTGATTGGTTAAGACGCAGTTAATAATATTTTCTATTACCCTCAGCGTTAGCAACGCACTTAGCAACGGGTAACATTAAAAAAATGTTACATGCGCGAAAATTATGCGCGTACGGTTCGCTGTAGAATTCACGTTGTTCCTATATAAAAGCAGTAAAATGTTCTTAAAAATTAAGACATTCAGTATAACAAAATAAATAGTGCCTGTTTGGGAGGATAACAGTTGAAATTGACACCCCTCGAAAACCATTGTCAACCTCTGCTTCGCGTCGGGTGACAATGGTTTTCTCGGGGTGTCAATTTCAACTGTTACCCTCCCAAACAGGCACTATTTATATAATATTACATGGAATTATTTATTTTCGACAGAATTACTAAAAAATTGGACAACAGAGGTAAAGATTAGCTCTCTCATCATCACTTTTTTCTCTTGTTTATAACAAACGATAGATAGACCACTGAAAGAGTTGGTTTTAATGTTTCGAATGTTATTCCTGGTGAGCTACCATTGTCAAACTATAAAAGGGTTATAAACTTCATAATCCTGTATGTTAAACAATATATTTTTATATCGGACGCCCTGTAGTATAAATTGAACTAAATCCAAGAGTTTATGGTGGCTCAGATTTTGTGGATTGTTGGGGTTCCCATACCCTCGATTTGTCAAACAAAACTATACAAGAAACCCTGTTCATTTCATTGTCATCTGATTTCACACAAAATGACAAACATGAACATAGAACAGGCATTTCACGAACAGTGGGTTCAAAGGAGTCCATATATATGATTCAGGAATACACATTATACTTGTATGTCAACAAAAATACAAATTACATCGATAAATGTGAAAATTGTTATATTATGATACCATGCCTGTATTGTGTAAAGTAATAAATGTTGTTTAACTATTACATAAAATATGTCAAAAAAAAAATTTAAGCAACAAAATTCTGTTCGCGCCGTCCTACAAAAATATGTTTCCGCTCATATTTTAATGTCTCACGATAAATGTAATTGGTGCGTTTGTCCCGCATGGAGACTGGATATTGTATGATAAACGACATATTATGCTACCATTATTATACATGGTGTCAAGATAAATGCCCTTATCAGGGTGATCTCAAAGGAATTCTGAAAAGGGAAGGAAATACTTTTTTTTTAACAAAAGCATGCTATTCTAAATGACAGTATGTTTCGATACACGATAAATGACAAGTTGCTAGAAAGACAAAGTCAAACCTGTAGAAAAAAAAGTTTGGGTTTCCCAACCAACATCGGGCACTTGTCTCCCTTGAAGGGAACAATGAGGACATCTAAAGGCAGCATTCCGTCGGTGGCGTACACCCTTCCCTCAATTCCATAACTCAAAATGGCACACCCGAAACAGTCGGAATCGGAGTGGTCGAGCTGCGAGGCTGAAAGAGACCAACGACCTCTCAATCAATCCACTTGTATTAATCATTCATTCGGAGGTCATGTCATTCATTACTGGGGGATGTGACAGCAGTTCATGTTTAGATGTTGCATTATTTGGAAGACACATTGCCAGAATTTTTATTCTGACACTGTCAGAATGTTTATTTAATAAGCATCATTACGATTTGTCAGTTCTGCTACATAGAATTGAATTAACGTAGAGATTTTTCTTCGTAGTAAAACGATGCCCCATTTTCCTTGGAATTCATAAGATGTATTTCGTAATACTCTTGTTTCAAAGTCTGTAAGATTATATTGAATGTTCTTAACAAAAAAATGATAAAAAAGTAAATAAATAAGTAGTGCAATATTGGTACATATCATTTTTGCCCTTACCATATTGCAAGGCTTTCGTAGTATGTAAATAATTACAATTTTGAGACATGGATGGATTTCAAATTAAATCTACTTACTGCCATAATCGGTTTATAAGTAAGATTATTGCTTACCTTCGTTCATAAGTTGCAGTAGTTTGGATGATGACACGTCATTGTAGCGTCGAACATCGAACCCCAAGTCCTGAAACCGCTCCTCCAGTCTCTCCGCGTCTACGTCAGTCCCCTCACGTGACTCTTTACCGGTGGACGGATGGAAATTCTTGTTATTTATAATGATAAAAAGGCCTCTTTTGTGATAGTTGAAGTTGTACTCATTTGGCTCCGATGGGGCACCTGGACGAACCGATCTGCGGTCTCCACTGAAAAAATTGACTTAGAATTGACATCTTCAAGCCATGGTTATTTTGACCCTATACTGCACAATCAACCTTGATCTGAGAAGATAGGCAATTCACTGGATTTGTTTTCAAAAACCTAAACCGTGCAACATAAATGAAAACAGAATGTGTTTCTTAAGCGTCACACATCTACTTTGTATAAATAAAACTAACCATTTTACAACAGTTGCCAATGACAACAATAATCATGTAAGATAGTGTTTTAGAAAATTAGTTTTCGTAAGAACTCATTTTTCTGTCAGGTGAGTACATGTACATATTGTTATGTTATGTCCTAAAACCGAACCACTGTGTTTCTTTCGTTCATTAATCAATAAAAACCCCCAGAAGAAAACCTTAAACTTAAGGATCTAGTTTTTTTTCTCAGCGATAATTGTAACAGTACCACCCAGACTTGGCAAAAGTTGGGTCCTAAATGAAACTCAGAAGTCTTTTAATGGAGGAAGCAATCTCATTGATTCTCAAGTAGACAACAGTTCAGACTTTGATATGCATATGAACAGTCCTGGGTTTATTGAATCGATTCTCCGTTTGGAAAAAGCCAAATTTTCACGTGTAATCTAACCGTTTCTGAGGGTTATCGAAATATCTAAAACAAAATGTTATGATCACAGACTGTGCCAAATTAGTTTTCAGGCCTCATAAAACGCGTAATTGTGATTAAATAGCACATATTTTCTTTTCTTTTGAATTGAAGCCGTATCACTGGTTTTCTTTGAAATACATGTTAATATGTAACATGAGAGAGAGAGAGAGAGAGAGAGAGAGAGAGAGAGAGAATACAAACAAACACACACACACACACACACCAAATTTGGTCAATCTTGTAGAGCGGCATTCCGACCTCCTGACCTACCTTACTTTCCGAATTAGGTAGGGCGATTCCTGGTTCTCAACAGAAGCAGCGAGACTTTGGCGAGATGACGTCAGCGATTCCAACGACTTACATAGAGTCATCATTTTAGAACTGGTCATATGGCAAAGGAAATCTAGCTAAACTGTGGCTAAAAATGTCCTTTTCCACGACACATTTTACATTGCACTACAGATACTACGCACTTGCCAAGATAGCTAGCGAAACGTTTACCATGTCTGGTGAACGCATCTCCTTTTGTACTTTCTTCTACGGGACACTTAATCCTTTCTAAAGCCTAAAAATCAGCGTGAATATGACGAGGGCTCAAAGATTCCCGATATTCCCAATAGTCAATCAGTGACGTAAGATGTACTGTCTCCTGGCTGTCACTATAGAGAGAGGCTGCCCCAGGGATCTGCACAGATTCGTAGAAATACTATAGCGTGATCAAGATTTTCATTTGTACTGCCGCTGCCCTCTTCACTACTACATCGGGAAATATCGAGTTCCGATGAAATGGGATTGCTAGGCAGAGTCACCTTTCCTGTGAATTGCAGTAATTGTTCCACAATTTGGTGCCAATAGCTCGTATCTGTGTGTTTTCTATTTGTGAAATCACCATTTAATTTACACCGTCTTTGTGTATTGCTGTTTGTTAACATCGGGTTTTCTATGTACTTCACATCGCGTTTTTCTACCTCAAACGACACAACTGTCATAATATTGTATGGCAATGCGGCTTTACTTATGTAAAATGTTACTATTCATGCACACTGGCCCGATTTCATTTGTAAAATATGCATTGAGATTTTAAGATCTAAATTGCAAGTAAAGCCTCTTTAAGGTAAAATGAAAATCTTCCATAAGATGTTTCTCGTTTCAAGAAAAAATCAGAATTCCCTTTCCTCCCATGAGTTGATACGTTTCATTTCCCATTTAATGTGTCTCACAAATCAATAACATCTCTAATTAATTATATCAGCCGTATCTACTTCTGTTATCTACAACGTTGGATCTACTTCATCAGTAGGCGATTTTTATCTGTTAATCATCGACAGGATTTAGTACTTTAAGAATTGATTACTTACATCTTTCATCCTCAATATTTTTTTGTAAGAAATAAAAACTATTAACTATTTATTGAAACATTCGCTGTCGTTTTGGCAATATACCTAGAAATATTTCGAGCTGAATAACGAGAAATTATCTGGTGATAACGGGTTTACAATACATTTGCTTCAATTCTTCGGAGTCTTATTGCATCCTTCGGCGCTGCACCTACAATGTTCCTCGCGCTAAATGATGCAGCATTATCAAGCATACGTCTGCAAAGGACATCCGCTGATTTCGTTAAAGGCTTATTGGAGGACGAAAAGACATTATGCATGGTCTGTGTTGCTTCCTTAATGAAGGAAAATATACTCTTAGTCAAAGAAACTTCTAGTACTTAAGTTTTCTGACTCGACGAACATTTGTGAAAAATTATTTGGCCGTTGAATATTTGGGTCTTGCCCTTTCTTTGTTGTAACATAGGCGGTGAAATGATAAAATATATCTTATCACGTCTTTCTTACAATATTATTTGAAAAGAAATGATTTTAAGAACAAATCCGTCGAATCTCATAGCATAGAAGTTAATTGACTTCTTCAGACTTGACCGTTTACACTCAACACAAACATACCGTTTCCAGGAATGCCAGTGCAATACAACATAAACACGCAATCGAATGAGTTGACAATCGTTACTAAAGGAGTATAGATAATAGTAAGAGAACTGTCATTACATTTTGTAGAAAACCAAATCTTAACGTCTATTGATTATTGCAGTGATGAGTCTGCTTCAGAAACCTAAGAATCAATCCTATCTAAACTAATCTAAAAGATCACGGCTTATCCTGCTACTAAAGTGAAATAATGCCTTTATTTGCCCGTCGATTAATGGCCATATACATGTACCTGTTGCAAACAAAGGACAACGTCTGTAGTGTATGCGGGGGGGGGGGGGGGGGGACTAAAGGCCACTGTGTGTGTGAGAGGAAATTTGGTGGGGTGTCGAATGGTGTCTCGCTTGTAGCAACTTTTCTTGTTGTGTACCCCCTCCGATGTTTAAATGTTTAAAATATTACAATTTAAGGTTCACCATAACTTCCGATATTTATAAGAGTAAAGAAGAGTCGTGGTTACAAGATGAAGTGACTCAGAAGTGAACGTACGCCGATGAATATTTGAAGAGAAACTGAAACTCCACTTAACTGTATGACCTATGTGACGTCAGGAGAAATTACATATGACACACATGATATATTCAAATTTAAATAATTCTGACATTGGCTGGGTGGTACTTGTCATATCGTAAATTTTGAATTCATACACACATATCAAATTCAATATTTTAAACATGACAATGTTCCTATTATTCTCTTTTGAGAAGTGGACAGGCATAGCCTAGATCCACAGAAGTGGATGTAGGCTATGCCTGTCCACTTCTCAAAGAGAATATGTTCCTATCAGATCCAGTTCATCAGCATGTTTGATCAAATCTGAAGTCCTGCACAACTTAAGGCTTCATATCTCTCGTCCTAATGCACTACTAAAATATTAATTGTTCGACGAGAACGCGAATGCAAGGCTTTTATACATGTACCTGCATCACGCAACCTTTAGAATTACCGTCGCCCGTGTTGTGACAATGACACTTCTGAATTAAACGGACAATCGAAATGATTACGATCCCTTCATTCGGTTAAGTAAATTAAGGGGGGGGGGGTTAATGTAAAAGCATTGACTTACCTGGCTTTCCTCAGTAGATAGGGAGATCCGTGGTCGACATTGACCGGACTCCGCCGGGGGGACGACATAGGTGGACGTCCGCTGTAGCGCGTCCTCAAATTCTTACTTATACTGTTTTAATGCAGCATATGGTATATGGGTCTTTTGTCATCGATCGAGTCAGGCACTTGAATTTGAAACATATTGGATTCATAACACATCGCCTCCAGTAACTCAGAGAAAGAGAGAAAAAAATGTAGCTTTAATTGTTGAAAAAATAATGGTAACCATACCGGTATCTCCTGCATATCTATACAGTGCTGCGGTCTCCCCGCATCAGGAACTCAGCACTTTGGCTCTTCTTTGGCGCCTGCATTTCACACAACTGGGACTGTATTTCTAGGACAACGAACTCTTGAGACTTCTTCAAAATGTTATTACTAAAAATCGTTGAAAAAACGCATTACATTTCGAAAATTACTTCATCAATAATAAGAGAAGAAAAAAAATGTCGATAGGCTGTAACCGTTTTCTCAAGTACAAAATGATTACCAATTTGCATTGATTTTTGGGATGTTGCAGGACAGTATCCAAACATAATACTATTTGGATTAATGATGATCTAAGATATTGTTCATAAATACACAAGTCACGAAAAGACCTTGGAGAAATACAGATAATTTGTCGGGAACTGTCCCTCTACTTCAAGTACTGCACTGGGAATCCAAGATCGTGACGGATTTAAAATTTAGTTAGGAGATGTATTCCCAATTTGTTCCTGTATGATTCTGATTTATAAGCCAGACAAGCTTGTAATATCTACGCCATTAATATAATCCTTTGTGGAATTGTATTACCCTTTTCGAAAAGAGAATATTTTTTTATCGATCTTGTACAAGGAATCAACGTTTATATTTTTTATGTAACGTGTACAACGCAACATGGCGTCGTGAAATTGAGGCATTTATTTGGTCATCGAACATTTGGTTACCGTATGATACTTTGTGGCCTCATTGTATAAAACACAGTTATATGCACACCTATATGGAAGCAACACATTCACAAAAAAGAGAACTGACCCCCCCCCCCCCCCCCCCTTTGCCTATGGTTGTTTGCAATAGAACATTTAATGGCGAATGGACCAATATTTTTAGCCAGCATTTGGTAAAGCAGTGCATGTTATTCGCCTCAATAGATGAATCAGACTAAATACAAGTACAATATTCATAAATGACAGTCTCCTATGATTAATCATATGGCATTGAGTGGATCTTAAAAGTTTGTAAAAACGAGAGTTTAGCATATCCTTGACTAGGTGAATCATTATCTATATAAATCTTAATATTTTGACCAAAAAAGTACAGCGCAAGAGCATCAATTTTAAGATAAGTGCCATTTAGTGTCAACAGACAGACATCGGATTTACAAGACTTAGAGCTGAATAAATTGTCGTCACCAATTAACAGTCACCAATTAACAACTGGTTATAACACTAGTTTATGGATATTTCCAGACATGATATACAAATCTATGTTAAGAGGACAGTATTTCTAACGGATATTCACCACACAAGAGAGTGAACAGATAAATTTTACAAAAATATTCCCAGACCCGTGCTTCCAGAAAGATTACACACATCCCGTAATCCAATACTCTATCTAAAATAGCTATTGTAAAATCATTAGTCATCTCTATTCTGGTTGTCCTCTAACAAAAATCATCTTAGCCAGATAAGATTCATAAGATAACAAGTTCTATTTCCAGATGTCTTTTACATTCACTGCCTAAGTTGCGTATTTTAGCATATATGAGCATTATGTAAATATGGTCCTTCCCTTAATTTACTGTAATACGCGTCCAAATAAAGATTTTTTGGACGTCCTTCGCGAAAAGAAGCTGAACTTCGATTACACGCGGGATTTGATTTGCCATTAGTTTTTCTAAGTCACCTATCCATCTTTGTAAAATATATGCATGAGAGGTTTTATGCGATATAGAAGCATGGATTTAGCTTATTAAGAATGAAAATCCCAATAATCGGTTTAATGCTCTATGAACTAAATGAACTCGGGAAGGTGGGAATATTATACAAATATTGACTGGGGTTGAGGGCAACATTGATTATATTAGCCCCCGAGGGACGAAATATTGCCCGACGCGAAGCGGAGGGCAATATTTTCGTCCCTCGGGGGCTAATATAATCAATGTTGCCCGAAAACACAGTCAACATTTGTTTTGTTATATGAAGAAACAAACCAAAATTAAGAGAATAATTGAAAACAGATCGCCGTAATTTTCTCGGCTCAACAAATAATTCACGATTTCAATTCTGTGCAAAGTTCATTTCCAAAATATTCTCAGCATCAAACGGTCACTGGTGATATTTCGCCGACCGAAAGAATTAATATACAGATGTTCTACCTGATTTTACTTCACAGTAATTCGCAAATCCTTATATCCGTTATGATGGCAAACCGTTGCATTGCGCGTCCGTTGTTTATTTGCCTTGACTGACTGTCTATTATGACGTCACCTTGTTTTGGAGTCGCGAAGAGTTATTTACGTCATCGTTTACGAATCAACTAATCAGAGGCGTTTATTTGAAATAGAGGGAATGTTCTCTAGATATTATTCCTAGCCGGTCAATATCAAAAAAATATTGACTGGTCAATATTTTTCGGACGAGCTAATATTACAATTATTGACTATTCGTCTATATAGAGTTATATAGTGAGAATATACTACTGAATATAACAATGCATAATATTGTTAGACTCTTCTCTCTCTCTCTCTCTCTCTCTCTCTCTCTCTGTCTGTCTCTCTCTCTCTCTCTCTCTCTCTCTCTCTCTCTCTCTCTCTCTCTCTCTTAAAATTGGCAAAGTGATGGTTATTAGTCAAAATATGATAAACACGCGTTGGTTAAGTAGTTTGGAGTGTCCATAATCCGAGGATGTTGTAACAACAAACTATAAAATAAACAATAGCGTCGCCCTGACCTACCGAGAAGCATGAGACTAACTACTCTATCTGTTCTCCTCATCTACTCACTGCTAGGGGACGGGATTTGTGCAGGATACGAGGTAACTTCTTATGCGGTTCTCTAATTTATCAATTTCGAAATTGATAATTGCATTATAAAATTCTATCATCGCATCGTATTGGGTCTTTCAAATCAATCAAATAAACTACACAGTTTTAATGCTTTGTGAGAAGTTTGGAATAAAAACATGGAATTGTTTAGCTAAACACAAAGAAAAAAGAAGGAATGATCAATTATCGATAATTTGTTCAAAGTCTTTCATTCTTAGAATAAGATAATATGAAATTAAGTAACTATTCAATGACCTATATGACTTGCACATACAGGCACGTAGCATCGATTTTGAAAGTGTGGGGGGGGGGGGCAGACTCATCCAAAAAATCTTGACAAGCAAAAAAAAAAGGGAAAAGGCAGTTTCCCTAAATCTTCAAAATCCTAATCCTTGGGGGGGGGGGGGGGGGGGGGGTGGCGTAGATCTATAAAGTATAACTTTGATTTCTCTCATTTCTATTCAGGGTAAATCAATTTTTACTATGTAAATTTAAGAAAATCATTTGGTGCGAGAAAATGTGGGGGGGGGGGGGCACACCCTGGCTCCCTACCCCCTGATGCTACGTGCCTTTGCACATATGACAAAGCTTCGAATTTCCGATGGTTTCCCCGTTGTAAATTGTGGATGGGATAAAGTACTAGCAACCTCGGCTGTAAATTGAGGATAGGACCCAAGTACTAGAAATCCTTTCTAATCTAATATCTACTTAATTCAGAGAAGGAATGTTAAGAGCGGAAAAAGTAAATTCAAGAGCAGGAAAGCAGATAACGCAGGAAAATCAAGCCTGTCTACAGCCGAACTCAATGTGACGGCACCTGCAACAATACAAAGACTCAGGTAAAACAAAATTCAACAAAACCACCCGAAAACAACCAATGAAGACATTCAACAAATCAAATGAAATTAAATAAACTGTAACTTTAATTCTCCAAGGTTCGGTAACCATGGCAACCGAACGTTATACAATGGCGGTCGTCTTGAGGTCCATAGAGGTGGGAAATGGGGACCAGTTTGCGATGATAGTATGGATATCGTCGATGGTAACGTGGCCTGTAAACAAATGGGCTACATCAGGCAAGACATATTACAGATTTGTTTCCAATTATATTTTGTTATATGATCATCTGAAATCATATTATTTGAGAGAAGTAATTGAGGACATGATAATATCATGGTCTCTGCACCATGAAAGAGTGTATATATAGTGCTCATGAAAATGGTTGCTTCTCTTTGTATTTTTTTTCTTTTTTACGTCACTGTACACACTGGTATTAAAATTGCTTAAAGCACTAAAACTGTTTACCTGTAAATATTAAAAGAACTTAGTATTCGGGTTGTTGAATTACATGTACTAGTATTCTAAACGACAAAAGCTTATTACCTTAAATGTATTGAATTATTTCTAGGGGTGCCGAGAGAATATATGACGAGTCCTTCTTTGGATTGGGATCTTGGAAGTTCACAGACATACTAATGGATGAAGTCAGCTGTACTGGAGAAGAGCGGGAATTTTTATCATGTCCCTACACAATCAACCATGACTGCTCCGTTCATGAATTTGTATCTATTCTCTGCAAAGAAAACACAGGTTATAATATATTAGCATTCTTAGGTACAGAAGTTTGACAATGAAATGAATTCATTAGTGTATCTGTTAAGCAAAAATTTTATTCCCATGTCGCATTTCTCTAAAGTCTTTTGGAGTTTTCTGCTGTTGTGGAATAAAATGTATATAACAAAACAGGGTGTGACAAGGGCTGGATAGCTGGACCAGAGGGCTGCTACAAGCTGCACACATCTGCCAAAAACTATCAACAATCCAGAAAGATGTGTGCTAAGGAAGGAGGTCATCTGACCAACATAGAGACCATGACAGAGCACAATTTTCTCTCCCTTCTTCTGTACACAGTTGATGATGGTAGAGTTTATATCTTTTTGCTTTAATTGTCAAAAATACCTTTTAGAATTTTTTTTTTTATTGCACTTAACATCTGAGTCCTTGAATTATATTATATGAATTACTAGTTAGTCCATAATACACTTACTAAAAGGCTGTAGTGGCTAGTATACAACTGATTTTCTGTAAATCTTTAAAACATCATTAATTCTTGGTTTATTATCAATCGGATTATGAATTTTAGACTGAACTTCATTTTTATGTATTACAAAACATCCTTAAAATTCATTTTAACCTGAATTCAACCCTGTTAATATGCCTCTGTTTCTTATCTTATTAAAAATACAAGAAGGGAACTTAAATAACTATGATTTTAACTAAATGAGTTTTAAACTTTAGGACAAAATATAAATTGGACTTTCGGTGGGTTTGTTTTCTTAAATTATACTTTTGAGAACAGTTACTTAGATTTATTTTCCTAATCTTGTCACATATTTTGGGGTTTATATATCAATTATTTTGTTCATTTTAAACGAAACATTTAAAACACCATTTCTTTAAAAAGATCTAAGATAAAGTACTAGTATATGTTATAAAACAGATATGAAACGAGACATTTGCAAATAACTTTGAAAGATCCAGCTTAAGACAAGGAAACAATAAATTACAATCATCTTTCCAGGTACTGACATTTGGATGATTGGAGGAAGACGCAAAAAATCAAAATGGTATTGGGAAAAGTCTATACGCATTCAAAAGGAATCAAAGAATACACAGAGGAAAAGGAACAACAGGAAACCATCTCTACAAACAATCAAATCTGACATGGCTTACAGCGCGTTCTTTCCAGGTAGGACAATTCTAGCCCTTGTTGCTTGCAATCAAACAATCTGATGAATTGTAGAGAATAAAAAAAGAATAACTGGATCCTACTACCTTTTATACGATTTCCTTCAAGGTGTATTCCAGTTAATTTATTACCTTGCAACAATGTTTCAATACAGATGAATGTGTTATTAACTTGATGCAAAGAGAGGCTTCTCTTGATAATATTTGATCCAGTGTCTTAACCTTTAGTATCTTTTTTAACAATGAAGTATTGAAACTTCAACATTAGCAATGATTATGTTCAAAATATATTCTCTTTCATCTTAAGATGCAAATCTTATTCGAAAGAAGCATGAAGCATTTGAAAAGCAGTGTTTCGATTAATTAATATAAAATGTTTCTTTTTAGCTGAGTTGTAAGTAAATGAAACTTGAAAACCTGTATCAATGTTCTATACATTAAGGTTGGCAGCCGACAAATTACAGCAGACAACCCTCCAAAATGAGAGGGGAATACTGTGTTGGCCTAGCCAGTCAGTATCTACACCCCAATGGTTCAGCAGTGTCAGTCCAGTACTACTTCTTCGATGACATTAAGTGCAAAACAAATAACAAATACAGGTTTGGGTTCATCTGTGAAAAGCCACTGCAAAAAGGGGACCAGCCAGCTCTAAGACAGGCCGAGGGCAAGTTTCTTTTACTGTTGCCATTTTGTCTTGATAACCTTTCTCCGAAGTCTGCCTTTCACATTCTCCATGCCAGAATTTAAAATAAATTCTTGAAAACACTCTGTTTGTCATGAAATTTAATTTTCTTTAATTGTTTCATCTCCGTGAACTTTTGACAAGCTCTCCACTCTTGTATTGCGTTTTATCAATTCCCCCTTCTTGAACTGAGATAGTCATTTCTCGGTTCTTCGTCATGCTTCTGTTATTCGTTAGTATTGTTTCTTAACAGAGTCTTATTGCATCTCTCCCTTTCTATATATCTGAATTGAAAGTAATGTTGAGAGCTATATCTGTTCACTAGAGTGTTTTACTGGAAACGGCGAGTCTTACAGAGGAAGAGTAGCAGAAACAACATTGGGAACTCCCTGTCAGAAATGGTCAAAATCAGCCTCCATTAATGACGACACACATCCTGGAAAGGTATAAAAACAATTTTAAACACCCCCCCCCCCCAGAACATCACAAGGATACCCAAGAAACTTTTCATTTGAAATTTTAACTATTGGTTTTATCTAGACTCTCAAAAATGATACAGTGAGCCTATCATGTTATCATTTAGAGACGTTCAAGAATTCTGTTATTCGCATATTCTGCAATAAGTTACTTGTATTATTTTTCAAAGCCAAATTATTATTCTATATATCTAATAACAGACAACAACATCCCTGTTTTCTTTTTAAAATAAATAATCAGCGTTTTAACAAATTATGCCAGTACAGCGGAGAAGTTGAAATAACATTTAATTTACCATAAAGCTTAACTTGAATCCTAATACATGGTTTTTAAGCAACAAGTTGAATCCTTTAATGATATAATATTGATTTGACAATCACTATCACTGTCTGATGATATATGTTTTAGGGTCTAGGAGATCACAATATGTGCCGTAACCCTGACGATGGCAATGGTCCCTGGTGTTGGGTGGACGTGGAACGTGATCGGTTTGGATACTGTTCTGTATCTAAATGTGAATCTTCTAGCACAACTGCAACAGTGTCCATCAACAAAGGTTCAAATATTTCTATGGTTATTTTTCTTTCTTATAATCACTTTTCACCCTCTCAAAAATTTATCTTCTTGTCTTTTGCCTCAAAATTGATAATGCTTTATTATTTGTATTGTTTTCTCTATCTAAAACACTAGATTGTTATACTGGGGATGGTGAGTTATATAGAGGTAGTATATCAGAAACAACTATAGGATCCCCATGCCAAAGATGGTCCAAATCAGCTAGTATCAATGACGTCACTCATCCTGAAAAGGTATAAACAGAAAGTAATTAAAGACTAGAATAATATCGTCATGATGCAAAAATACTTCAGAAAATGGGGTTTATGGTCAATAATGTCATAATCTACTCAATATATACATGAATGCTTTATTTTTTTTTATATAATGCAAATATATAAGACGTAATATATTTGTAAGATATGAAATAAAGGGTTTTCATGAATACATACATTTAATGATTTTTTCAAACATTAAATTATTATTAAGCATTGAATACTGACAACAATGGAAGCACGATTTGGCATTCCCATTCTGTATGTATTTTTTTTAGATCATGATATTGTAATAAAAAAAGTAGATGCCTGACATTGATCTTACAGAGGCATGGTCACGATTTGGTCAGTTTCTATATTTTTAACAATGCTTCGGTAATGCATCACTAATGATCAAACAAAATGTGTCATTCATAGAGTTATAAGCAAGATACAAAGCTCATTATCCTTTACTGTATAAACAAGGCTGGCGTCATGATTTTCTTTACATCGGTCCATAATACTAGCAACAAATCGTTTTCAAACTAAAATTTTTTTATCTGAGCTTTGTTTACATAATAAAGAATTTTAATTGTGAGCTCTGTATCTCGCTTATAACCCTCACATTTTGGTTGATTAATAGAAATGCCTTACTGAAGCATTGTAAACATCAAAAACGAAAAAAACTGACTTTGATCAAAAGCACGACCTTTAATGCATTGTTATATTACTGATCTAAGGTTGCAACAAGATATTTAAGGTGGTATGGAACAATTGTCGATATTAATGTGGATTAAAGTATATTATAATTGAAATACTTTGACCGGTTTAGAATTTTAAAATTTTACAATATTTAACCAAAAAAAAAGTATTTCATTCATAATGTACTTTAATCTACATTAATATCGACAGATGTCCCATACCACCTTAACCAAAAAATAGCTTTCAAAAAAATTTGGAGCCAAAATTGTAAAAACCCTAGAGGAGTTCGAACTCATGACGTACTCATTCGTAGTAAATCCTCTAACCCACTGCATTACGTTGTTACATGTAGCTTTCAATATTGGAAAAAAAACGACTTATATAATTAGGCATTATTTTATTGTTTATTTTGATGAACAATACGTCACAACATGGAGGTGCCCCGTACAACCTTATGGGGGATGTGCGGCATCTTGTACATTTGAGGATAAGAATGTAAACATTTTAGGAACTGGCTTGTTTCTGCCCAAAACTGGCCAAAAATGTTGCCAAAAAAAATACAAGAAATAAATATGAAGTCCTACATGTCATTTTGTTTGAAATATGCATACAAGAAAAGGACAATGCCTTTTTAATCACTTAGAACAGCTGTCGAATTGCGCAGCTACAGACCTATTTTAAAGATTTAAAAATTTGATAAAATATGAAGGGGGTTCATTGGTGTCCATTTGTTGAGTAAAAGGTCTAAGCGTGCTTATATAAGTTCAAACTTTTCCCCAAAGTAGGTACCCTATGTTTAAAATGGGCCTCTAAACCACAAGATATATTTGTCTGTGTCTATGGAGGTACATTGAAGATATACTTTCATTGAAATATGATGTATACTTTTTTTTAATTAGGGTGGTATAGGACATCTGTCGATATTAATGTGAATTACTGTACTTTATAATTAAAATAAATTCACCAGTTTAGAATTTTCAAATTTTACAATATTTGACAATAAAATACGTTAAAATTTTTTGCAAAGGTAAAATATTTTTAAACCCCACCAGGATTCGAACTCATGGCGTACATATTTACAGAGAATCCTCTGACCCACTGCGCTACGCTGTTGAAAATACTTTCTGTAATGATGCTATTTATAAAATTACACTTGATTTCATCGTTTATTTCGATATACAGAACGTCACAACATGGAAGTGTCCCATAACACCTTAAGACAATCACTTTTTATACCCCTACATCGATCCCTCCAAAAAATAATTTACTTCAATTTATACTTATAGAACTGGGGAAAAATCCCCATAAAACAAACATGGGATAGGTATAAAGATGTATATCAAATTCAACAGGAATTGTTTTGAATTGACTTTTATTTTTTTCTATGAAAATATAACGTCAAGTTGTCGCCATAGACACAGGAATTCTAAGTACAGACTGAATTTTTCTTGTTCTAAAAAATAAATCTCATGCAAACTGACAAAATAGGTTACCTTATTTTGAGGCAGAGTTAAATATTAATGTACAAGATTCAAACTTTTTCTCAAAAATGGCTGTAGAGAGGACACCAATGAACCCCCTTCATATTTTTTTTCAGATTTTTAAATCTTCAAAATAAGCCTGCATCTGCGCAGTTCGACAGCTGTTTTAAGTGATTAAAAGGCATTGTCCTGTTCTTGTATGCATAATTTGCATACAGCACAACGAAGAATCTCATATTTATTGCTTTTATATCTTTTGGCAACAGTTTTGGTCAGTTTCGGGAAGAAACAAGCCAGTTCAAGAAATGTTTACATTCTTATTCTCAAATGTACAAGGTGGCCGCACATTCCCATTAGGGTGTTTTGGGACACCTCCATGTAGTGGCTTACTCCCTATCGAAATAAAAAATAAAAATTATTAATTACTATAAATATTTTCTTTTTTCTTTCTCAAAATTGTTACATAACGGCGTAGCGCAATGGTTAAAGCGACTACGAATCTTTAGTATTGAATTCGAGTTGGGGCTTTTGTAATTTTTATCTTTCCCCAAAAATTAAAACGTATTTTGTATATTGTTAAATTTGAAAATAGTGATTTGTTTATCATGTACTTTTATCAGTGTTAATATCGAAAATGTCCTTTAATATTACCTTAAGATCTGCTGGTAATCTATTAAGTTCAGTCTTGACTGATATATGTTTTTAGGGCCTAGGAGACCATAATATGTGCCGTAACCCTGACGACAGCAAGAGCCCCTGGTGTTGGGTGGACGTGGAACGGGATCGTTTTGGATACTGTCCTGTATCTAAATGTGAATCTTCAAGCACAACAACTGCAACAGTGTCCATCAACAAAAGTAGCTGAATTACTTTTTCAATGTTGATTTATATATAATAATCATACATGTGTACAAAAATACCTTTAGCTTGAAGAACAAGAAAATTTATCATTTTTCATTTTTTTTAAAATATAAAGTATCTGAGAATTTCACTATCACTGCAGACTGCTATATCAATGATGGAAAGTTTTATAGAGGGTTTGCCAACACAACAGATAAAGGTTTCAATTGCCAAAACTGGAAATCTACCGGCAGAATGAACCTAACATCTGATTCAGAAAAGGTTACTATTTATAGTTCATCTGGTTCGAAACTCTTACTTTAACCTAACTGTCGTCTATACATAAAATGACTAGTTTGTTGTTCCAGGGATTAGGAAACCACAACTTTTGCAGGAACCCTGATGGCGACTCCAGACCATGGTGTTGGGTGAGGTCCAACCGAAACGAGTTTGACTATTGTGTAGTGCCTCGGTGTTCTGAACTTGTTACAACAGATCAACCTATCGCCATGACAAGTAAGTATAGGTATTTTCTCTCCATTATAAGCTGGTGTAAAAAGGAGGTCCCGTTTCTGGTTTTGCTGTGATCAGACATGCTGTAATTAAAAAAATGGGATTGTGAAAATATATATTATTTAAATATTTAACATTTACCTTATTGAATATATACACCGTATCTCACTTGATAACAAACATTGTACAGCAAAAAAATCAGTGTTCGACTTTCAAATTTTCACCTTCAAATTAGTTAAAAGAATACATAATGAGAAAATATAGTGTTATCAAATGCCATTAATAAGCATATTAATACAAATCAACATAGAAAGCATAAAATATATTCAATTTTTAAAAAGGAAGTGATGTTAAATTATGAGGTAAAGAACAGCTAGATGCATTCTACATTAGTTTGATACGTTGTGTCAAGAAATATTTGTTTGAATGGTACTTTTTAAATAACTATAAAATGCACATTAAGCATTTAACGGTCTGGGTGTCCTCGACATGATAATGACTCAAACATCATATAAATCAGTGAGTCAATGCATTGGATTCAGCATGGGATTAATGTTCACAGATGATTCAAATGATGAAAATGAATAATTAATGGCAGCGGTCCTGAAAGGGAAGACACTGATGTACTCACTGAGTGCTTTACTGCTTTTCCATTCACTTATTTATTGATTACAACTCTGGGGCATGTAATAAAAAGGGGTTTGATTGTACATTGATAACAGGCGAGGCACAGATAGATTGCCCCGTCGACAATTTCTTCTGCCACTCAAGTTCCTCAGACGTGTAAGTATTATTGTATGTTGCATTATCAACTCATTGTTTTTTAATGTGCTAGTTAAATCCTATAGTTATTAAATATAAAACCCATGATTGATAACTTTTTTTGTATATTTTGCTTATCTGACGTTTAGTGATTGAAACTACTGTTGTTTCGAGTAAACTAATTAATATCAGATACTAAGGTATTCACTGGAGGATTGTACAATCTTACAAACGATTCAAGCATGAGCTTTTTCTTGGATACTACTCGATTAATGAACAATTTCTTTCCTCGTGTAACTTAATCAGTAGTGGTATGCTTAAAATCTTCTATTTGATATTATGACAAAATCTTTTAATCTAAAAAACGCTACGCCCTGTCCAGAAACTACAGCAATACCATGTGGGAAATTATAATGCTATCGAACATGCCACTATGTGAAGTAATATAAACAGTTCTAGGGATGAAGAAATATCTTTTTATGTAATAATGTGAAAAAAGCAAAAAAATGACACGTTTTAATGATATTATTTCAAAATTTTGATAAAACAAATGGCCCATAGGCTGTACAAGTACAAGTATGGGTCGAGTAAATATTTGCTTTCGATATGAGTGTTTTATAGTTGTTTCAAAATTGTGCTACACAAAACCATTATTAACATTACATTTCCTATTATTAATTACTCATCAATTCTAATGAAACTGAATACCATAGTTCCTGTTATTGTTTCGAATTTCCCCCGAAATCACTAATTTATTTCGTTCTTCTTACCATTTCAGACTCTTTTACTAATCAAAATCAAATTTGATTCATATGGACCTTGCACAAAATTTTTAATACGAGATGAAGGAAATCGTGTAATTTTGTAGAAAAGTTATACTATGCAGGGAAACTCATTGCTTCAATTCTTGTGAGATGTGCAATACAAGAAAATGACTCTTCGTTCAATTAAAAGAAAATTTGATTTGCTTTTAATGTTTTCTTCATGCAAAATGTGTTCAACGAAGGATACTATCGTTTGTCGATACAGAAGCTCAAATCCCTCACTTTCTCAAAATAAAAACTGATTAAAATTGACTCGCAGCACTCAGCTTGGTTGTTTAGAGAGCAGTTACATCATCAGAAATATCTTGTTCCGTGAATATTGTTCTATATGTTCGTTTTAAATTCAGATGTATTCCAGAACTCTTTCGGTGTGATGGAGAAAAGGACTGTGAATTCAATGAAGATGAAGAAACCTGTGGTGAGTCCTTGGGATATAAATTCCAAGTACTAGTACCCTTTTCCTTTACACACATTTACTGAGAACAAACTTCTTTATTTGTTTCAGAGTATACCTTGCCGCTTTACACAAAAGAGAAAAATTTTGCTCTTACAAAGGGAGGAGAAGAAGCCTACGAAAATATTCCACTCGAACTGGTAATAAATCTTTCATAATATATGTGAAGACAGCAAAGTGAATTATAAAGATCCCCATTTCTGATTTTTCTAAGGAGATCTTACCTTATAATATGTTCTTTTTTTCAGTGTGCACGATATTGCGCACAATCCACCCGATTTATTTGTCGCTCTTTCCACTATTTGATCGGGAAGAGGGAGTGCTTTTTATCCTCACTGAACAGAGAGAGGGTGACGAGCAGGGGAAATTACTCTTCTGCCTATGACTATTATGAACTGAAGTCTCAGATAAGTATGTGATTCGTATATAACTACGTCTTATTCATTTTATCTCTGTTTTCTGCACCAATTTATGTCTATTCTATATTGTATAAATTTCAGTTGCAAAGGATAATAAAAATGCATAAATGTTTTAGTTACTTCAAAATTCCTTTATGTAAAACCTTCAACTTGATTATTTTATTTATTTCTTTAGATGGGTGCATTGATAAATTCAGGTGTAGGAATGGCCACTGCATTGACCAGAGTCTACACTGTAATTCTCATGATGATTGCGGAGATCTCTCGGACGAGGAGGAGTGTGGTAAATCGTCGTCCAATTGCAGTTTTGATAGAAATATTTTTCTACCTTATATCTTTGTGAAATTTTGATTTGTAAGGAGTGAAACACAACTGACTTCATAAAAAAGTAAATTGAATCATTTTCAGCGATTACGAGTTATATCTGTAAATTTTTAGCGGGAAATATCATTCCACCTTTGGGAATTCGCCTGGTGGATGGGGATAATGAGTATTCCGGGAGGGTGGAGCTTCAGTACTATGGAGAATGGGGAGTGATTTGTGATGACAACTGGGACATCAATGATGCACAAGTTGTCTGCAGGATGCTAGGCTTCGAAGGGTAGGCTCTTATATGAAAATATGAAATTGTAATTTAGTCTTCATTTGATAATTGTCTCAGAGGGTTTGCACATGATTAATATTTGTTTAAATTGTCAACATTCTAACGAAAGAAAAATTAAAAGGGTTTCACTGCAAGGTATCAAAAAAGAAATATCTAATTTACCTTTGACAATTTGTTGAAAATTACGTTCATCTTATCCCACTCGTTTTAATGAACTCCAATATCCAAAATGACTAGACAAACAGTCATTGAAATTTCATTACAAATCGGATGAGGGGGCATTAAAAAGATGAATTCCTTTCTTTTCTCATTATGTATGTCAATAATGATATTTTTTCAAAACAGGGGAGCTGAAAAAGCAGAACGATTTGGGGCATTTGGACTTGGAAACAGTAACTTCCTGTTGGATGAAGTAAACTGTACTGGAGGCGAGAGCTCCTTGGAGGAATGCAACAAGAACCCCTGGAAGGAGCATGACTGCAGGAGCTACGAAGTGGCCGGTGTTGTTTGCTATCCGTCCAAAGGTTAAATGATCTGACATATATTACAACATCTATTTGATTACAAGTGTTACACAATAATGTGTTATTATTCGTGGATCCAATGCATTTCTCATAAAATAATAATCTAAGTTAATTGAATTAATAAAGGTATCAAAGATAACGTTTCTCGAGTAAAAATGTTAATTAATATCGATACTTTTCAGGGTTTATTATCATGAAAATATATAAAAGTATATTGAGGTTTAAGATAAATCCTTTTTATGAGATCTTGAGGCTTTCCTTTTTTTAGTTGAACTTATGATAATATATTATAAAAATCTAGCAAAGACTAAAACCTCGTACATGAGAAATATTACGGATTTTTTAAAATTAATTTTTTTTTATCCCAGACACATTACAATGGTTGATTGACAATATACTATAACTTTTGTTAAATACAGCATGTACAGAGAAGGAATTTCAATGTGACAATGAGAGATGTTTGATTCCTCAGCAAGTGTGTGATGGAACAGAGCATTGCAGAGATGGTTCAGATGAACAAAGCTGTGGTATAGCGTTAATTAATCAATAATGCAAAGAATGAAGAAATATGTGTATTTTAATGAAAATGATTTATATCTGATTTACTGGTACTTACATGTAGATATACAAGTTAACCTTGTAAACGGAGAGACTCCATATAGTGGAAGAGTGGAGATTGTCAGGAATGGGATGAGAGGAACTATCTGTGATGATGGCTGGACTGACGCCAGTGCTAGGATAATCTGCAAAATGTTGGGATTTAGGTAATAGATAACAGTAAATTCACATTAAAAATCAAAGTACCGAAGAACTGACGCGAGTTGATTTTATCGATGTTTATTTATTTGAAAATCAATGATATGTTATTTTGCATGACAACTACAGGTAGTTTCTAATCTGTATTTGAATTACGCACATTTTTATAATACGAATTTTCAGACTTTTTCGACACAAGAATGTTGATAAAACCCCATAATAATTTAAAGATAGAATAAATTCAATCAAACTTTGTATCAGTGATAGAAAAATTTCTGGAAAATTTCTGGATCCAAGCAATTGAACCCTCGTCTCGTTCAACCAAACGCTCGGCTGTCGCCGTTAATCTCCGACAAGCAAGAGAGACTCTCTGCTTGTCGGAGATTTACGGAGACAGCCGAGGGTCGAGTTGAACGAAACTATATTGAACTCTGGCGTAAGAATACATACAACTACACGTATACAAAAAATATCTAAATTGTTCGTACCATTTAAAATCTGACTATTTTCAAAGTATTTATAAAAAAGTTTCCTTGAAAAACAATGCTTTAGCATACATTATTACGAATTTATCAATATTATTCTCAAGAACTAAGTCTTGTCAGCGGCGATGATTTGTGCTTTGGTCCAAACACTGTTTCACTTTCGGTTTGTCAGAGTAACTGCATAGGAGAGTTGATTAAAATCAACTCCCAAAACACACTTTATTTGGTCTTCTTTTTCTTGTTACCGTGCTTACAATAGAAATTAAATGTGTATTGCTTACATGACTCCATATGCATACTGGTTATTTAGGAAACGTGCATATAATATAGGTCTGATGCTTTTTTAAAACATGTATTTGTAAACATGGCTATAAATGAAAATAAAAAAATAATCCTAACAAAATACGCATAATATGCAGCATATAATTTAGCTTTATAGCAAAATGTTGGGATTTAGGTAATAGATACCAGTAAATTCACATTAAAATCAAAGTACCGAAGAACTGACGAGAGTTGATTTTATCGACGTTTATTTAATTGAAAATCCATGATATGTTATTTTGCATGACAACTACAGGTAGTTTCTAATCTGTATTTGAATTACGCACATTTTTATATACGAATTTTCAGACTTTTTCGACACAAGAATGTTGATAAAACCCTATAATAATATAAAGATAGAATAAATTCAATCAAACTATGTATCAGTGATAGAAAAATTTCTGGAAAATTTCTGGATCCAAGCAATTGAACCCTCGTCTCGTTCAACCAAACGCTCGGCTGTCGCCGTTTATCTCCAACAAGCAAGAGAGACTCTCTGCTTGTCGGAGATTAACGGAGACAGCCGAGCGTCGAGTTGAACGAAACTATATTGAACTCTGGCGTAAGAATACATACAACTATAACAAATATCTAAATTGTTCGTACCATTTAAAATCTGACTATTTTCAAAGTATTTATAAATAAGTTTACTTGAAAAACAATGCTTTAGCATACATTATTTCGAATGTATCAATATTATTCTCAAGAACTAAGTCTTGTCAGCGGCGATAATTTGTGCTTTGGTCCAAACACTGTTTCACTTTCGGTTTGTCAGAGTAACTGCATAGGAGAGTTGATTAAAATCAACTCCCAAACACACATTTCATTTGGTATTCTTTTTCTTGTTACCGTGCTTACAATAGAAATTAAATGTGTATTGCTTACATGACTCCATATGCATACTGGTTATTTAGGAAACGTGCATATAATATAAGTCTGATGCTTTTTTAAAACATGTATTTGTAAACATGGCTGTAACTGAAAATAAAAAAATAATCATAACAAAATACGCATAATATGCAGCATATAATTTAGCTTTATATCAACTTTAAAATTCAGTGTGAAAACTTACCCTATTTACACAATACAAAAAAATGTACTGTAGAGGGGGTCAGGCCAAGGCCGATGCAACCTTTGGGGCAGGGTCAGGGGTCATCTGGCTGGACGATGTTGAGTGTCGTGGTAACGAAACATCTCTGTTAGAGTGTTCAAGCAGACCTTGGGGGCAACATAACTGTGGACATACAGAGGATGCAGGCGTCATTTGTGAAGGTAAATATATAAAACATTTCTCGTTCTAGATTTGTGCATATATCTGCACAATTCTTTTTTTTTTAAATATTTGTGTATTTCAAAAAATCAAATACTAGTAAACGTATTTTATTTACTTTTCGAAGGTGTCTTCGATGATACAACGAGACAAACTACGACAACACCTAGATCAACGACTCAATCATCTACAGGCAAGTCAATGAAACAATGATATTTGAATGAAAACAAAAGTCGCAGTGAAATTGTGTTACTTAATAACCTGCCCCAATCTCTTTTAATTACAGTCAGCATTACTCTGGTTAACAGTGACGTACCCAGTAGAGGCCGCATACAGCTCTGGTATAAGGGAGAAAAGGGATCCATTTGTGACGATGACTTTGATGAAAAAGACGCCACGGTTGTGTGTCAAATGTTTGGATACAGGTACGGTTATTAAAACTTCTTTGGATATTCTTACATACCAAAATTGACTTTTTAAAGGAGTGGAAAAATATTAAAATATTTATAATGGATTTGAAAAATTCCAAGGAGTGGGAAACCGTCTAAATTGTATGGTCCTGGAAAAGGTGTTATTTGGTTGGATAATCTTGGATGTCATGGAAACGAATCTCACATCGAGGATTGTAATCACACAGGCTGGGGGGTTTCAGACTGCACACATGATGAAGACGTGGGAGTAGACTGCGAAGACGACTCTGTTGGTCAGAAATTGTTCAATCTGTTTATTTTTCAAATACAATATGCATGTAGTATGTTTGGTTTGGTCAACACAATTCAAAAGACTGCAAAAATAATATTACAATGTGAAAGATTATATTCCATATATTTAGTATCTTATTATCTTCTTTTTAAAATTAAAATACGATCAATGCAAATCATACAGTTTTTTTGTCGTTTCATTCTTTTATATTCATTTTACATTCCTATTTCGAAATGTTTGATTAGGATCCTGATTGGTAAATAAGTTGGGTTTTTTTGTCATAAAAATTACCTTTTCATGTTTAATATGATTCCTTTGTGATATTTTTAATGTTTTATCAAATCGAAATGAATTATTTTACCATCTTACAATAATCTTCAACTTATTTTATATCATTTGATATACTTTTGGATACCTTGGTATGTATACATTGATAAAGTATTTGTAATCTATAACACGAAGACTGACTCTTAGTGTCACTAGGATTACTGTATTTCCGGGTTTTTTCGCGAGTCACAGAATTTGCGAAAATGGGGAAAATCTGTAACATTTTTAATTTGCGTCAGTCATTTTTGCGATTTTAAAAGTTTCTTTAAAGAAAATTTCTGCGTATTCAACTTTTTGCGATTTAAAAGAGGTTGCGAAAATTATGACATCGCGAAAAATTACCAAATACATGGTAATTAATGTAAATTGTAACATATCTACAGCTCCCCCCGAGGTGAGAGTGAGGCTGGTGGAAGGGAAGACCCCCAGTGAAGGGCGGGTGATGTTAACTGTAGGGGACGTGACAGGGACTGTGTGTGACGACTACTTCACTGATATAGAGGCCGGCGTAGTGTGTCGTATGATGGGTTACAGGTATAAAAGAAGCACAGCAGACACTGTCTATAATCAATCATGTATTGGGTAAAAGCTGTATGTTTTCACTGAGTTTTGAGTATGACATTAAATAGACAATCAACATTCATATATTTATTTTATTATTGAGTTAACAGATTGTGTATAAACAATTTTGTCTTCCAGGACAGGCGTTGCTACTGAAGGAGGATATTTTGGTCCTGGTTCTGGGATGGTTCTCCTTGACAATGTCAGATGTCAGGGTACAGAGAGATCCTTGTCTCATTGCAGAAACGATGGGTGGGGCATCAGTAATTGTGAGCATCCCGAAGATGTTGGGGTTATTTGTGACGCCCCTCCCACCACAATAGCAACCACTACAAGTAGTCAGGGATCAGGTATTGACTTTTTCAAACAAAATTTAACATTAAGATGAAATAAAAAAAATAATATTAAAAGTAAGAGAGTGTTCGACTATTTCATTTTGCAAAACAGTAGATGATGAAGTGATCATTCGCTTGGTTAACAATGTTGAGGGAATCGAAGGACGAGGAACTTTGGAATTGGAGTACAATGGAGTTAAAGGATCAGTGTGTGATGATGACTGGGATGACCTTGATGCCAAGGTCGTGTGTACAATGCTAGGATACAGGTATACTGACGTGTAGATAGATCGTGTAAATCAATCTAAGATAAAAATTATCTAAAAATTCTATTAAATAGAATCAAATTTATCGTAGATAAATGCCTCCACATGGTTTATGTCTATTTAAGAAAAGTTTATTTCAAATGTTATATGATCATTTTCAGATGTATCGGTACATATGCATGATACATTTATAATTTCATGAAAATTTATCTGTTCTTTTCCCAAGGAGTGGAGTGGCAGTATCCAATGCAAGGTTTGGGCGTAGATCAGGTCCTATTTACTTGGATGATGTTGCCTGTTATGGAACAGAGGATTCCTTGTTGGACTGTGACAGTTCTGGATGGGGCCAGAGCAACTGTGCACACAACGAAGACGCAGGGGTCATATGTTACTCTGCAGATGAGATATCAACTGATGATATCAACCAACTTCCCACTGGTAAAAATTAATGTTAGAATTTAGTGTCGTGAAAATAGGTATCCTCTGTTTCTCATGTTACAATTTAACATGACTCAAACGTATTTTTGTTTCAGATTGTGGTAGACGACCAATGGAGGATGTGATTAACTCGAGACGAAAACGAGACACTGGTGAAAGAACGGTTGAGGACTGGCGACTTCCTTTAAAAATATTTGGAGGATTAAATGCTGATTATGGGATGTTTCCTTGGCAAGTGGCGATCAGAAAAGTCATCTATCGAACAAAAACCAGAAAAATAGATGCCCAACACTGTGGCGGTATCGTCCTTAGCCGGTTCTGGATTCTGAGTGCTGCCCATTGTTTTGATGAGTAAGTTCAGAGTTGACGAGTGAGCAATATTTCAAGTGATAAAAATGTTAATTTAAGTTCTTTAAGCGGTTGCGTTATTCAAAACTGCCCCGAGTTTATAAATCACTATTCAAATCTCAATAAGGAAGATTATGGTCGTTCCTATTCTTTGTTTTTCAGTGAAGTTAAGTCCGATCTTATCATACGGGTTGGAGACCTGAACAACAAAGAGCCTGATTCTGATGAGGAAGAGTTTGAGGTGGAGGAAATTTTTATGCATGAGGGCTATGACAGTAAGTACTACTTCTTAAAAGATAAACTACATTTTTACACATAAATAAAAAAAAATAAACAAATCTAACTTTTCATCTTCACAATTTCATTGCAAGAAAAATCTCTATTTTTGTGATATAAAATGCATGGGACGTTTGCAATTATTTTTCAGCTAAGACCTATGACAATGACATAGCTTTGATTAAGATAACTCCAAAAGATGGTCGAGGAATTATGGCTGGGATGTACGTCCAACCTGCGTGTCTGCCTTCTGATAACACACCGTACACTGAGGACTTAGACTGTTATATATCAGGGTGGGGGGCGACTTCATTAGGTGGGTATCACTTTTTCAGCAGTATGAAATATCTTGAATTTCTATTTGAAACATTAAAAAGTGGCAACGTATCGTTCAGTTACATGTACAAAACTCGTATATAGACAACCACATATTGGGAACAGTAGTACAAAAACAGTTATCGTAAATAAAAGCCGATTCCAGCACATATACATGTATATTTATAATTTTTACCTTTCATTTGGTGTTGCAGGTTCTCCAAACAAATTGAAGTATGCAGAAGTTCCTATCATTGATCGTAATATATGTCGTAACGTATATAAACGTCTGACTCCCAGCATGTTTTGTGCTGGATACCTGAAAGGTGGCATAGACAGTTGTCAGGGCGACAGTGGAGGGCCTCTTGTCTGTAAAGTCGGGGGTAAGCATCACATACATCAACCATTATTGATAACAACATTCAGTCGCATCAGAACGTTATACTTTGTTTTAATTTACCTTCAAACTTGTGTTTACTAGGTAAATACACTGTATTGGGAGTGACATCGTGGGGAAGAGGTTGTGGGGATCCAAATTCTCCAGGAGTGTACACAGTTGTCAAGAATCATCTACAGTGGATCCAGGATAAACTTCAAACATGAGGAAAAATACACTGATGCAATCATGAATGCACAATCTGCTGCCTTTTTAAAAAAAAATTAAATGCAAATTAAAAGTAAATCATGCATCATTATCATTGTTTTAAAATAAAACAATACCAATTCCATGTATTTAGGTGTAGTCTTTTTTAAGAACATGTGTCTTGTTTGTTCCATTCACTACAAAAATTCAAATTGACCTTCCTATTTTAAAATAAGATGTATTTGTCGTATTAAAATAACATATAACTTAAAATAAAAACTAAAAAAAAAAAAACACCCATAATATAAAAATGCAAATATAAAGATATTAGTAATCTATATCAAAATGTGCCTTCATGAAAGAAAATTAATCATATAACAAAGAAGTTTCATGATGTAAGTATCAGACCACTGCTCAACACTCTTCTGTGTTTGACGATATCCTGGACAAGATTTCCAGGTTATTTCCCCATTTTAATTATCCCAATCCAAGTATTGTTCAATTACATCTCCTATTTTAGCAAAATTGCATGAATTACATTGACGTAAAGAAATAGCGCTGGATTGTGATTTTAAAAAAAAACGAAATACAGTAACATAAATAATGCAAAATCTGTAACTGATCGTCCGTGAATCCTTTATGTTTTCATTGTTAGTGGTAAGTAATTCTTTATCTCATATTTTGTTGATAGACAAACAGATATCAAAGTAAGATGAAATTAATGTGGGATATCATAGACAAAATATATATATTACTCTGTACCAGAAAAATGGAAAACTAAAGAAAGGTTAAGCCATACAATGTATTGGTAACTTTGATATCACATTCTAAAAAAATTTCAATTTCATTTCCTTTTTTAGCAAAATATATACATGAATAACATTGATGTAAAAAAAAATATCGCTAGATGGTGATTCAAAAATCGAAATACAGTAACATAAATAATGCAAAATCTGGTACAGAACATCTGTAAATGTCTTCATGTTTTCATTCTTAGTGGTAAGGAGTATTCTACCTTCTATATCTTTGATAGACAAGCACATATCGAAATAAGATGAAAATGCCATGGGATGTCATAGACATAACATATAAATTATTCTGAAAAAAAAAATGGAAAACTAAAGAAAAGGTTCAGCCATACCTACCAAGAAACAAAAGAAGTTTCCCCATCACTTCTCTTTTCCTGGGTATTGATGCACTTTGTTTGATTTTATAAATAAACTAAGTCGATTATACCCGTCCTGGAAAATTATTAAAACAGGAATTTTTAATCAGAATTCCTTTATTTATACAACATATCTAAATTTTGTTTCTGAAAATGGAAAGATATCCAACACCCTGATCTTAAAAGCTAAGAAAAAAATCATTAAAAACCTGGTCTGCTGTTGTTCTACACCTTGCTTCTAGTCCTCAATCAAAGGCCTGAAGGGCCATAATGGCTTACGGGTTTGATATGACTATATTTACATGGATCGAGTATGATTCCTTCTATTTCTTACGAAAACTTTAGTTTATTTATAGCTCTATAGAAAGTAACTAGCTACATGTAATTCATAGATCTATAGAAACTAAAAGGACAGATATCAACATGCCCCATTTATTGATTGGTCGAACCTTAGTGACCGAAACAGACAGGATTGAAATCTAGACCCCTCTTTTATCAATTGGTTGAAACCACCATTGCTTTTCGGAAAATCATAGACTGTATAAAATAAATATGATGATGTCAGACTCAAACTCCAATATGAGACAATTTGTTTCTTTCTTTTATCCAACGACTGAAGTACATTAACTGTAAATTCATTCAACTATATAGGACACAAAAGCACTTAAAACCAACAATGAACATGCTCTCAAATATCAGTATACCTTGTATTCCTAAGCACTATGAACTTGCGCGAGAGTTGGTGCACGGTGCGACGTAACAGCGCCAAAGCCAGCGCGAAATCACTGCGCGTAAAAATAATATAACCAAATGATGAAATGTACTGCATGTTATGTACTATTATTAATGAATTCTCATGAAATCTACACCAACAAGTATTATTCCATTTTATTTGTATTTCGTAAATGTATATTTATTCATATTTTTCTGGGTTTTTTCTACTTTTTTAAGAGGCTGACCTTCACAAGCTTTTATAAGAAATATGAATTCACAAGGCAGTTCTAACACCTTCTGTTTTATTGTTTTCCCTTTGTACAGAGATAAACTCTTTGGGGGGGGGGGGGGGGGAAGAAACAGGCAGAACTATGCAATTATAGCAAACCTGTTTTGACACCAAATTTAATTAAAATTAATTACTGCACTATAACTTTGCAGTTAGTCTCTCTTCACATGACATGTTCAGAGGCATACTATACAGCTATACGATGTCTATAGAGCTATGTTATAGTAATGTGACATTGCTTCCGTATATGACTTGCAATCAAGCTTAACTGTATATTGTTTTCTTATTTGAGTACATTTGGTCTCAAGTTTCCAATATTTTTACGACAAATAAACAGTTCAATCATAGCACAACCAAGGTAACTCCATCGAGGGAACATTGTGCTATTTTTAGATCTTGGAAAATCCCCAACAATCGATAATGGCGGAGGTGTTGAAGAAGGCACATTATATTAGAACAAGTAGTAATTGCCCCTCTATTTATGCATTTATTACCGATTTATAATCCCAGTTTCAATATATCTCAATCATAAGTTCAGTCCTTTAACCGTTAAACACCTTCCCCCTTGCTGAGATCGATGTCGATCGAAGTTAGCGACGCTCTCTGCGGGTGCAAACGTTTTTATGAAGAATGAACGAAATAACGACAACTTATAACATTTACTTATCACTGTTAGGATCTGAAATAATTGGGAAAAGATTTTTTTGCTTATAATACATGTAAGTATGCATAGCGGAAGGCATACTGTGTGATGCATGGCGGGGGCCTTTACCTCTATGCAAAAACGGCCTAAGGAAAAACACTGCATTTAATATTCAGTCGCGTTAGAATTCGAGTTTATTTAAATAAAGTCAATTCATATTGGTTACAATAACATAAGTGATAATAACATATGGAAAATATAATCTTGCTTAAAGATATGTATTATGAACAACAAACAGTTAACTTTGCAACATTCGAATAGAACTATTTTTTGTCGCGCATGTTCAGATAACTGAACTCTTTGCCGTAAAGATTATCCGGCAACTAGATGGCCGTAAGCCATAAAAATACTGACTTTCGTTATCCAAAGCAGGCTCTGTGAATATGAAAGGGTCTAAGTCACATTTTTTTTTTCATAAATGATGTTTTTTTCTTTTCCTTAATATTTTCTATTCTGTAAAGAATTTAAGCTTGATAATAAAATGTTCCAAAGTTGTTGTACATATATAACCCTTCCGTCTTCTCTGCTTTCGATTTTCGGAGGTGGTGCTTTCTTAAAGACCCTATTAGAATCCTGACCTTTCTTTCTGCATCATCTTGAAAAGTCAATTCAGAATGGATTTTAGATTGTCATCATTTAACTCGTTCCATCTTTCATTGTCATTAATGGCAGGTCCTCTGATCTCTTTCCTGTCCTCATTCTTGGCTGTCTCTTGTGAACTTCTCGCTTTCATTATCGTAGAGATGGATTCTTCCTTTAAATGTTCAGTCTTTCCAGGATGTCACTGGTTTCCGTGGATTAAAGTTACGCCAAAATAATAATCCCAATACAGTGATACGATTTTTTTCTTTATATACATGCGTCTTCAGCCAGTTCGACCCTATCCTGGAACGTATTCAGTTCGGTTAGTCAGCAATGATTATGACTTCCAGCATGCTGGTATTTCAGATATAGTTGGCAGTCTCTTTATTATAGTTCTTCTGACCTCTCTCGTGATACTCAGGCCAGTCTTTCTTTTACACTGTACTGGGAAACTATAATAGCCAATTTCAACTGGTATTACACATGCACTTCATCCTTTGTTGCATATTTCGATCACTAATCCTACTTTCTTGCTGTGGAATGTGTCATCGAATCTCTTCTAACGGGACTCCGACAATAAGTTCAATCATTGAGACCATATTGCGCTCGAAGAACTATAAATGTTTTAGAGCGGAGGTTGTTTGATGTCTGAAAATGCCATCCATCGCCTACGACTGTCACTACAGGAACTTGCTGAATCCAGGATGGATTTCTGATTCTTTAATTTATTTACCGGGTTAAGTTGGATCACCTCTTACAAAGTTCGTGAATTTCCTATCTTTCTTAATTCCTCCTCGTCTACTACTGTTTCTTTTCAAGGACGTTTGCTAACTCTCTCGGTACTTGATCATGTTTGCCGTTGTGTCTGTCCTGTTTTAAGCGATTTTGCAAAATGACAAGATCTGTTCTGAAGTGTTTCCCCATAGCTGACAGTTTTTGTTTATGCAAGACACCACTTGCATAGGTTTGTCCATGATAGTTGTAGCAAATCATAAACGGATCTGAATATGGTGTGGTTCCATCCGTCAGATTTTGTCTCATTTTAGGGAAATGTACGGTCATCTTGTACAAATGTGAACGAAAATGTAAACATTTCTTGAAAAAAACTTATTTGAACCAAAAAACTGATCAAAACTATTTTAAAAAAACGGTACCGGTAAATATGAGGGTTTACATGTAAATGTGCATGCCATACAAGAGCAGAGTAATACTTCCTAAATCACTTAGAACTAAACAGCTGCAGACTTATCTTGAAGATTTAAAAATCTGAAGAAAAAACATGGAAGGGGTTTATTGATGTCCATTCTACAACCATTTATTGAAAAAAGGGTTAAATCTTGCACATTAATGCTGTAGCTTTGTCTCAAAATGGTACCCTTTTTTTATTTCTGTAAATTTAGCATACCAAACATATAATGTTTGTAAAAAATTTCCATGCATGTTTTGAAGACTGAACCGGGTATTACAAATAAATCTGACAACTTAAGTTCTCAGTTTTATTTACGGTAGAACAATAATAGGTTTTTAATAATATTCAAAGTATTGCACAAATACATCACATATCAAAAAAATAAACAAATACATGTGTGCAAAATTATCTCCTGATGATGAGACTCTTGTACCATATAAATAATTCAATTGAATTACAAATTTAAATATCAAACAAATTGTACTTAACATACAGCATTGACTAGAAGCCTAAATTCTGGGAGAAATGAATTCTGTCCTTAACATATTTGATGGTCAAGCTATTTATGTCACTGGACAAAAGTAGAGGAGCTTAATTCGGATCCTAAACTAGAATATGCATTTTACATACAATATCCATGTCATTCTTGAAGGCATTTTCAAAAGTCGGTTCATTTTGATCTCAGATACATCAACATATATATGAAAAAGAAAAAAAAAATTGTCCATTTCTCTGAACATTAAGTTTAAAAAGTTGAAGAAAAAAAAGTTAGGCTCATTAAGCTCAGTTAAAACTTCTTTAAAAACAAATAAATGAGTTTCTTTTAAATTAATAAGCAATCACATTTACAGAAATAATAGAATATCAATATCAAGCAGACATATCAAACAGTTTGTCGACCACTTCAGCTACATCTTGCACAGAGTATTTAATGTATTTCTCTGGATTTTTGGTAAAATTCAGCCGTTTAAATTTGTCCAAAAACATTCTGAAAGCAGGAATGATAAAGTCTTTGTTGTCCTTTTTCATTTGTTCACGTAATTCTGGATCTGGAATAGCATATCCTTTCTGAATTTTGAGAATGTCTTCCAACTCCTTGTTGAATCCCTGAAGGATTATGAGAGAATATGGATAAGAAAAAGGAACAATTAGTGGTATACAACTGTTTAGTGAACTATTAACAGATAGAATTCAATATTACATGAGATAATGTGGCATAAATTTATTGTCAAAAATGTACATGTATTCTTAAAATACTCACAGAAAACTTATCTTTGATATTCTGTTTTTCCTTGTCTTTCAGCTGAAAAAAAAACCAATATTTACATCACTCTCTTGCACAAATCCATTTCTTGCTTAATTTCTTTTGAAGTACATGTATTACAATGAGCTATTCAAATTGAATTGTTACTGTTATAATTAAACTTTAGTAGCTCATAGTTGATATTTTAAGTACCTTGTACAATGATATACATTGTATCATAGCGATTTTGAGGTCTCAACCAGTGTCACCTTTTTACAGTTAAATCACAATCAAATAACTTGAATGCTTTTCTCGGTCCCTTGAGTTTAAGGGAACAATTATTTCATAACATTTTTATTATTTAATAGATGTATGCCAAAATATAATACAAAATATGATATACTAGTACATGTAGTGTATATACTTCCTTTTATATAATGTATACTTTGGTAGAAAACAATGAAATTTTTTTATACAAGTTAATTGAAGTTTTTTTTTATTCTGAAAAACATGAGAAAATTCATGCAGAAGTTCTTATTTGTACAGAATTATGTTATATGCTAGTTTAATCACAGTATTGGAATACTGTAAACAAACTTTTATTCCCCACAACTATATATAGTGAATTACACAAAATGACCAGGTTCACAGCCATGTGCTGATCCAGAAAATTTTTCCGGATAATTGTGTTTGCCAGGAGGGGTTCAAGGCATATTTGCGATAATTTTACTATGTAAACTTAATAAATTTTCATTTTCCAGGGGGGGGGGGGGGGGTCCGGACTTCTCCTACCCCTCCTCTAGATCCGCGCATGACAGCAGCTAATTTTTGCAACCAAGCTATATCAACTCATATTTTTTTTATTACAACTACACTGCAAGAAATATTCATGACAATTAGGCTCTTGTGAATCTCACAAAAAAAATTTCGCAAGTGAATAAAAGTTAATTTACAGTAATATGTATGCTGTAAATTCAGTCATGATTAAAATTTGGTAAAAGTCAAGATGAGATGCATGTATTGAAAATACAGTCATATGTACTTTATCAATATATGTATCAATACACTGGACTACTGGCGATCTTAACAAGTTAAGATCACTTCTACAATTTTCGTCTCAGGAGAGTATGGTATATGCATATTGTTCATCTAATTTGAATTTGCGTTTCACGGCCATTACTTACATGTATCTCTTGCACCTAACATTCCAAAGTTCAAAAAAACAAATAGGATGTTTAAAAGATCAAATAAACATGGCATACTAGTATAAAATAGTCATCTAATATACTTGAAATATCAGACAAGTGAAAAGCTGTCAATGTGACAGCAAACCGGGTTTTCTTTTATGTAAACTGTATCCATAATCCATGTCAACCCTTATCCAGTGAAATGGAGTACCCTACATGTACATGTATATGCAACATTTTGCCAAAAAATGACTAAGTTCAAAAGCTAGTATTTTTTTCATAAATTATCGGAAATAAAAATCCTAGCAATATGCACACCTCTGATATATGTACAATTGATCTGCAAAAGAACAACTTCCTATCTTGAGAACTGTAGGAGGAGTTATCCGTACAATGAGGGTACCCTATATGCAATATTTTGCCAAAAAATGACTCAGTTCAAAAGCTGGTATTTTTTCGATAAATTTTCAGAAATCAAAATCCTAGCAATATGTACATCTCTAATATATGTACAACTGATCTGCAAAAGAACAACTTCCTATCTTGAGAACTGTAGGAGGAGTTATCCGTACAATGAGGGTACCCTATATACAATATTTTGCCAAAAAATGACTAAGTTCAAAAGCTGGTATTTTTTCGATAAATTATCGGAAATCAAAATCCTAGCAATATGCGCACCTCTAATATATGTACAATTGATCTGCAAAAGAACAACTTCCTATCTTGAGAACTGTAGGAGGAGTTATCCGTACAATGAGGGTACCCTATATGCAATATTTTGCCAAAAAATGACTAAGTTCAAAAGCTGGTATTTTTTCGATAAATTATCGGAAATCAAAATCCTAGCAATATGCACACCTCTGATATATGTACAATTGATCTGCAAAAGAACAACTTCCTATCTTGAAAACTGTAGGAGGAGTTATCCGTACAATGAGGGTACCCTATATGCAATATTTTGCCAAAAAATGACTAAGTTCAAAAGCTGGTATTTTTTCGATAAATTAGTGGAAATCAAAATCCTAGCAATATGCACACCTCTGATATATGTACAATTGATCTATCTGCAAAAGAACAACTTCTTATCTTGAGAACTGTAGGAGGAGTTATCCGTACAATGAGGGTACCCTATATGCAATATTTTGCCAAAAAATGACTAAGTTCAAAAGCTGGTATTTTTTCGATAAATTATCGGAAATCAAAATCCTAGCAATATGCCCACCTCTGATATATGTACAATTGATCTGCAAAAGAACAACTTCCTATCTTGAAAACTGTAGGAGGAGTTATCCGTACAATGAGGGTACCCTTTTGGCAGCCGCCCGCCCGCCCGCCTGCCATTTTCACCATTTTAATAACCGGATTTTTCCGTTGGAAAACCAGGTTAAAAAATATATTTGGCAATCAAATTAGATCCACATTTCTGAAATATATCAAATTAGGTTTATATACTCATATTAAACATGGCCTGAATTTTGGGACTGATTATAACCCTGCCCTCCTCACCTTGCTGTTTTCCATGGCCTGGATTCTCTGCTGAGATATTGGTTCATGAACTTCTGTAATATAATGCATCACTCGGCTCCAACTGTAACATAACGATTATCAGTGGTTAATATGTAAAATTCATTTCAAAATCTCACATAATCTATGTATAAATGTAGTGATCATTATGATAGTATTCTTTAAAACTTCAATATTCAATATCAGATGATTTTGTACACATATGATTTGCAATAAATGCATGAAGAAATATTTGAACAATAAGTGATGTCCAACCTCTCTGAGTAAAGCTTTTTCTGTTCGTTAATTCGGTCCTCGTAGAATTGTCCTACATCTTTATTCCAAGTATGGATGAGATCCAATAAACCAGATCTACCAAAACAATAATACTCCTACATAAAGAACAATACTCAATAGAGTTAAACTATTTGAATTTTTAATCTCTAGAATAAATTGTATACAATTTGAAAGGGTTACTACATGTATTTTCATAAAAACAACCGTACAAAAATCATTCAACTAAACAAGATGTCAGTACTATTCATTGGAGAATAGTTAACAGGCTACGGTACCTACCTTTTGAGTGACTTTAGTATGTAGTGATAATTATTCAGCATAAAGACTGGTCGCAAGGTCGGGTCACTGTAAGTCTCCGCCTTTATGGTCAAGTTCAGACCCAGCGCTGACAAGGTTTTAGCTTTAAAAAAACAAGAATATGAATTATAACTTCAAGCACATATATCAAACATGTCCAGAAAAGGAGCTAATATCAATAACTTATTAGAACCTCAATACAAATAGTTGTTCTATCTCCTTTGTACAGAGATCATGGACTCACTGATATAATCTGCCAGTCTCATTTTACTCTTCTTGGGGTCCACAGCCTCGGAGGGAGCTGCCTGTTCTCCTGATTAAAGAAATAGCAGCTTTAATCAAACATATAACAAACATTACACATTAGTACATGTATACATTCCGGTAGGTCAGAGTTATCTTATACTTTGATTTCTTATAGCTTCAAACTTGAACTTGCATACATGAATATGTAAAGTTTAAATGAGTGGAGAATTAATGATCACTCTATTAATTTATGTGATCTGTGCATACATTTTGTATATTTAGTATACACACCGTGAAGAAGTAACATGGCACCGGCTGTGTCTGCATAATCTAGTAGAGGCTCCAAGAAAATGATGGTCTGCAATGTTCATACAAGTCACATTGCACAGTAGATCAACTTTCTCATATCTTGTATTAACTAGGTATTATTTATGTAAGAATTCAGTCTAAAACACATGTCTTTTGGTAAACATGAACGTACATTTATGGTCAATCAGAAATTCTTGTTCTATTCATTTAGAAGATATTTTCTTCTCTTTAACATTGATAGATACGTAATGACTCAGGCATCAGCTTAATGTTGTTTCTGATCAAAATGATAGACTTCACAATGACAACACTCTACTGAAGTGTGTTATTACCCTGTTGGTTAATTCATGTACTGTTCCATCCTTTGGCATGGATGCCTTCTCTGGATCAGTCTGCAAAACAAAATGTCAAAAAAGGAAGAATTTCCCAAAGATATAAGAACATTTCATTATAAAGTCTACTTATTCCAATGTTAGAACTCACTAACCTTTATGCTAAGAGCAAACTCTTCTAAAGCTTTGGCAGCCTGCAAGATACAATGTAAAACAATGATGTACATGTACTTTACTGCTAAGTGATGCTACTTAAAAAAGAGTTTTAAACCAGAATGGAACGCTATATAAAATGAACTCACAGTACTGCCTAGTGTTGACAGCAGGGAAGTCAGCTTGGCCCTCGTAGGTGTGGCACATCCCTGAAAATTGAAAGGAATTAACAAAATAAGTGGTACCGTATGTTTTTTTTTTGTTTGCCATTTTAAAACCACTCATCTAAATTTAGGAATGCTTAGTAATTATCAGTTGAACTTCATCAATAAACTATACCTCTAGAGTCAAATCAAATTCTGGTTTGATGGACCTCAGATGTTTCAGAACAGGGAACACAGACAGGACGTTGATGAAGTCATGCTTGGCGATGCTTTTCTTGGCATTAACTGCCAGCAACTGAAAATAAATGATTATCTTACTGCCAAAAATCACGAAATTTTATGAAGAAATTACTTGAAAGACACCGATGAGGATAAATTCTAATACCTCTCCATTTTTTATGACAGAGTCCAAACCTTCCTGAATAATGTTATCAAACACACTTCTGTGGTGCTTGTCTGCAATTATTCCCGACATCAACTGAGCTTCACTCTGAAAGAACAGCAAAGGTTACCATGTAATTGACAGAGTTCAAAGAAGAGGAGACATCAATACATCGGGCAGTATCTGAATGTAGAGAGCATTTAAAGGTCTTACCTGTATAAGTTTAAGAAGGGCAGACAACTCAGTGATGTAAATGTCCACTTCCACATCCAGATTTTCTTCCTTTGGTAACTCAGCATGAGATCCCTGTCTTTTGTTTCCTGAAATATCATTAAATAAATTCTTGAATATTCGTGTAATTGTCATGAAATGTTAATATGCAATGCCTTAATAGAATATGATGTGAGGTATCATTGTGCATGTATTTCCTTAACTTTGTATTGTGTATGACTTACATGTATGGTAATAATACCTTTGACCAATATAACTCACCAGGGTCAAAAGGGGATTGCATCAGTGCTGTGGCTGCCCGTCGTTTAAAGGAATGACTGCAGGGACAAACAAACAAAAAGATATTTATGATTTCAGCTTATAAACGCAATATATACTAGTATTTAATATTCATCAGTCACTCAAGTACTGAATATACTGGCTTTAGGTGTATAGTAAAGGGGTTAACAATATTTATTTTTGTTAGAAGTTTGTGAGTTGGATATTCTAGTTTGCAATTCAAAACTTGTGCATAAATCTCCACCTTTCCATTTATTTTGCATTACAACTGTACTTGGGAGTAATGCTTTAGGTGTGTAGATCACATACCAAAGTCAAAGTAACACTTACTGTACAGAGAACATTTTTATAAAGATAACAATGTCGGTACATGTACTTTGAAATTATTTATATAAAACATCAATATATTAAAATAGCTTTTTTTTCTCTGCTGATCAGGAAAATATTATGATATGTAATGAATTTATTTCTCAAAGTATAGGCACAAGCAAAGTGGTATGAAGCTAGAAAACTTACCACTAATCTGAACATCTTAATTTACCCAAAGTTAGGATAGAGCCATCAAAAAAGGGTAAAAAGTTTTTCAGCTTAAGGTCAGACGACACGTTCCTCAATTTTATATACTAGTAACTTTTTCCAGGATTTTGTAAATGGTTTACTACTACTTTGACAAGCTTTCTAGCAAAAAATTAGGGTACCTTACCAGGCATTTCTGCAAAATACTAGAGTATGCAATTTCCTATATAATCTTCTTGAAAATATACTTGAATTGCTGATATAAAATAAATAAATATACAGCACAGCAAAATTCACTGTATTGGAACTCTATCTCGGCCGGGGGAGTGCTTTGAACTCACGACCTCTAGAACATATATGCTTCTGGCAGTGAGCGGCCACTGCTCTAACCACTCGGCCATATAGACATATAACCATATTCAATTAAATTTTAATTATATTAAAAATAATTATAAAGCTAATGTTTTTTATTGGAACTCTTTATTACGAGGAGATACAAAAAATATTGTCGAGGAACGTGTCGTCTGACCTTAAATGTATTCAAGGTTTAATATACAGACTAATAGACAGTTTTGTCTTTTAATAGAAACTTTTTATGACTTGTTAGGATAAAGAAAAGCTAAGCAGCATAAATGCTACGTTTTTTCTGTAATTTTAACTTTTATACAATAAAAGGGTTGGGAGTTTTTCTTTTTACATGGAGACTACATTTTCATTGGGACATGTACATAAAATACCCTAAATGTAATAATTTTTTGTACTTTGCAGGATGTAAGTTTAGATAGCATCTATAAGTTAATTTAAAAGCCATTAAAGGCAAAATTCTTTCAATACCAATACCTGAAATGCCTTTTAATTGCTTCACTAAAATCAATAATTTGAAAGATCATGTGTTAATTTGTCATCTTAAAAATATTACAAAACCTAGAATCACTTGATTATAGGACAAACACTTGTATACAATATTCTAGCTAATGGAAATATTAAAAAAAAATACATCCTAGAATTTATTGAGATGGTGACAATCTCAAAGGATTTAAACAACGGAAAATAGAATAAAAGCAGTTTCAAGGATTTTGCTTTTACACTGACATATGGCTTCGAAATTTTCAGGTTGGCATACAACTTTAAGTCAAACTTACCAACAGGCATTTTTTTTCATTAAATATAAGCAAGATTAAGCCAATGGGAAATAATCTATGGTCTAAATGTGGAGATCTGCTGTGACTGTCAGTGTCATATTTGGGCTTGAAACTTGGCTTAAAGTCACTGCACACCCTTTACCCTAAAGCTCTATTCATGTGAAATATGAGCCGGTAGGGCTAAGGATAGAGTCAAAATGCTTTGAAATTTTGTTTGGCTTGGTCTGATATGACCTTGACCCTTGACCTAGAATGTAATTCAAGATTTCACATTTATTGACCAAAGGCATTCTGTAAGTGTTAAGTATGAGCCAGATTGGACTGAGGGAAGAGAATATCTGATCCAGACAAAGATTTTCATCATAATTCTGCTATGCCATTAACCTTTGACCTAGAAACTCTGTTCATGGCCCTTGCACATTCTTTACCAAAAGGCACTCTGTGGGTAAAGTTTGAGCCAGATTGGGCCAAAAGGAAAAAAGACACTTTCTAAACAAGTAATCTGGATGAATAGATGGATGGAAGGACAGACAAACTAAACACCTTAAGCCCCCCTCAGAGTGACGTCCAAATTGTTGTTCCTCTAAATAAACGATCATTCCAATTAACAAAAAATTATGCAGTATGTTTTCATTTTATATAATCATTGAAATAAAGTGATTCAGACCATACAGATTTGTGATGTTTTAAAACAAGCTTACGCCATTTTTCTGACACTCTTCCGGGCTGGCGTATCCTTGGACGTTTTTCCTTTACCCCCCTGCAAAGACACACACTTATAAAATGACACACTGAAATAATGATTGCATGAAAACATAATATATGTACATTATTCCATAAGTATTAAGAAAGTAATTACAGAATATATCCAAATTGATTAATTGATTTGCAGAACAACATTGGGCGTCTTAAAATTCGTGGAAAAGTTTTTTAAAAATATGATATATCTGATAATGAAATACCTCAGGTATACAAATGTACATATCAATTTTCAGTACTCTTTGACAGAATTAAAGTACCATAGAACACCATATTTGAGATATTTGATATTTTTTTGATATTTTTCTGATCAGTTAAATATAAGGGTGAAAAATTTATCCTTAGTTTCTCAGGCCAAACATTGGAAAATAAAATGCTGAAAGCACGGTTTTTAACTTAAGCTTTATTTCCATTTCCTAATTAACATTAAAAGGGGAATAACTTAGTATAATATTTCAACTAAAACTTCATTTTTTAGGGGGCAAAGGAAAATTCTGCTGGGACCCAAGCATGGCTACAGAAGCAAAGTACCAGTAGTTGAGATTTCAATGTTCAAAATACCAACATTTTCTAGTATACTGAATATATAGCTAGTAGGTCTCAATATGAATAAAGATAATTATGTGTACATACAGCAGCTGGTGAATTGGCCATAGAGAACAGAGAGATGGAACTGTTTCCTGTTGATGTCTTCATGTGATCTTTTAATCTGCAATATATAATAATGCACTACATCATACATGATTCATGCATTATTTAACAGTAAAAAAAAACCCCATTGCATTTACTGTCAGCCCCTGTCAGTCTAATATTTTCTACTTGACTTTTTTTAGCACACTGATTGCTTTACAAATTTTATTGTATGGGGGACTGTAAATACACTTTTTTGTAACTTTGATGCATTTTTGCATTTCATTATTTTCAATACCCCAGTATATTTATAAATTCTGAATGGTTTTATATTTTTTACCCCTGTAGAGATTTGATGAGCATGGAGGAGCGCGATCTGGTGTAATCCTTCATATACTCCGTGTTCTTTGTGTTATTGAATAGCCACGTGGAAATCAGACTGAGCTCAGTCAGAATTTTCTCTGGCAAATGTTCCAACTGAATATCATCTGAACCTTGAAGTTCTGAATACAAAAACATCGATCATTTTCATTCAATCAGGAAAAAAATCTTGCAAAAACACTTTCAGTTTGTAATAAGTAAAATATTTTGCATTAAGTGGAGGAATGCATTACCCTCATCAGTTGAAATCATGTCCAGTACCATGACGGGGGGCACGGGCCTACAATGTCTGCCCAGCAAGGTACGGAACTCTATAACTAATGCCTCTTTTCCATCATCATACACACGGATCTGAAAACATTATACATAACAGTATCAGAAGTAAGGTAAGTTTCACAGAAGAATAAGCATAAAAAATCAGGGAGAGCTGGGAACAACATTTTGCTGTGAATACTACCCGTTATTTAAACAAGTTAAAAATGTTAGACTTGACGCATTAATATTCAAGTTAAGGATAGTTTGTGCTATCAAGAAGCAATACAATGGAAAGAGCTATAGATTTTGAGGATTTAAGATGGTAATCAATTGTAACAAGTTATAATTTTTTGTGCAAATGCCAAAATACCAAAGTATAAATCAATTTATTAACATGGAAAATCCAAAACACTGACTTCTTAGATAAATATGTACTTCTTACCACATCTGTGAGTTCCAGGCTGGTTGGGTTGTGTTTGTTGAAGTAGTTATGAGCCTGAACAAGTCTGTCCATAATCGATAAATATTTTTCTAGACCACAATTGTGGGGTCTAAAAAAGATAAAATGAAAATCTCTTGAAAAAACAGTGTGATAGAATATGAGATGATTTTTTTAATGCAAAATTTAAAGTAACATGATCAATAATAAACTGAATGTGAACCCTTCTTTAATGAATTCTTCCACTTCTTTGGCGACATGATAATATCCCAATACATTATCCAAAGTCACCATTGTCTTTTCAATATCTGTTAATACTCATAAGGATTTTTAAAAAGAAATACATGAAATATATAAAACAATTGCATGAGGGATTAAAAAAAAAATGGTAAGGAAAAATAAATTTCAAAAAATCTTTAAAAATTGAAAATGTAAAAGCAGTAAGCAACAAAAAGTGTACTGGTTAAGTAAAAAAAAAAACATATTTGGCAATATTGTTACTTATGTCTTCAATGTTCTGTTGTAAACAAATCACGGACAATTTGCATGTCATAAAAACTGGTAGATTTATTTTAAATTGTGCTAATCAACGCTAAAGAATTTCAATTCAATAAATCAGAATTGGATTAACTGTAGGATTATAGGTTCGAATTTGGATGGAGATACCTGTATTCATGTGGTAAACATAATGAAGAATTTTGATTGAGAAAAAAAATTCTAGAAGAGTGTGTGGAATGCAACAAAAGTATTTCCATCAGGATGAACTGCTAGTTTTAACTAGGAGTTACCTCTAGAGGTTCTACTTTTATACTATTAAGTTTTTCAGAGCATTCTAAATACTGGAAATTGTTGACAGATGTCCGCATCTAAAATATCATGATAATGAATTAATACTAAGCATGTGACCTTTGTCACAATATATGAATAGAAAGAAGGATCAAATTTTGCACAAAATTTTTAGTTGGAATTTTATTGTGAATTGTGTTTGATTTTATTGGCTTTGCCCTTCAAAGAGTCGAACCATAAAAAATATTAAATTGTAAACCTGTTATTTGGACAGAATGCCTATCAATTAAAATTTTTAATATCAGGAACTCCTACGACATTTTTCACTGAATTCAAATTAATCATGTGTTTTGACATTAGCCTTAGGCTTGTGATTTTCTTTTTAAGTTGATGCCAGCTATAGGATACTTTCTTGTCTTCTCCTCAACATCTCAGTCTCATTGTACACAGGTTCTACGGTGTTTTCCAATTTCCGGAGTCGGTTTTCAAAACTTTGTAGAATAGTCAACATGTTGGTTGTGTTTGTGTTGCTTTTGTTTAGGGCCTCATTTAGATTCAGCAAATTGTTCTTCTCCTATAAAACACAAAAATATTTCAGACCTGAGTTTCATATATACTTGATTCCTATCATATCGCGGGTTCTATGGTATCGCGGTATTTCTGTTTACATATAGTAGCACGCGCTGATATTGACATTTGACGTCAGGATATTTTTAGACATAAGTAAACAGAGGCACGCTGAACATCACTGAGGTATATAATATAGGAAACTCACAATAACATTGCCGGGTTTCTGGAAATATTTCCGTATTGGATTTTTGACAAAATGATTTAACTACCGCGATATCATAGGACGGGCTCATACATATACAGTGATGTAATACACAGACACAAATCTTTAGTTTACATGCGTAATTTATCTTACTTGAGATACTTGTTGCTTACCCTTTCAAGTTTGTTATCAATATCTGCTTTCTGGATACTTGTTGCACTCATTTTGTGATTCAAATAAGTCAACTGTCAAGTATATTTTTCCTCAACACCCTAAATAATTTTGTCAATGTCAAACCTAATTATATATTTCCCTATTTAAATTCTATTTGATGAAGCGTTTAAGAGATCACCTATAGTGTTCGTATGTCGCAAAACAAAACAGTACTTTACTTGAATTTAATATTGCAAATTACAGGGTTTCAGTTAGAAAGGAAATAAAATAAGAATTTTGTTTTCGCCAAATGATGCATTAATCCAAAGTAAACGTAGCATTTGAAACGACGTTATAAACCAAACAAAAGTCGTAAAATTCAGTTCCGAACACTTTCTGGCAATGTGCATAAATGAAAGCTTGGTAGTGAAACTGAAGCAAAAATTTACAAACTAGGAGCAAAATGCAACGAAGTTGAGGCTTGATTTACAGCAAAATACCATAAAACACATTTTCTTATTCGTTTATTTGCGGTTTACATAATCATAAAGATGGGACGAAGGTCAATCAACACCACCAAGAGTGGGAAATTCATGAACCCCACTGACCAAGCCAGTAAGTTCAAACACACATGACTTTTACAGACTCTGTATGCTATACAATCCACTTTTTACAATTAAAACAGAACGAGTAATAAGTTTTTAATGAAGCAATTATAAAATTTGTTTTTTGTTGTTTTATACATGCTGAAAATTTCAGTATCCTTCCCACAGCTAGCCTATTTAAATATGTATGCAAATGGCCAAAATTTGAGATTCTTAGCTCCTATGTTAGGTCCCAGCCAGGGGAGGTTATTGTGACATCTTCAGTATGTATCAGAAGAAAAAGGTATATTGTCAGTTAAATAATTTACAATTTTGTCAGATCTGCATTGGACATTGTTGGAGTTACAATTGTTTGATACCCTTCAAGCTTTGGTTTGTTTAGGTTTGGCTTATTAGGCATGCATTTAATATAGGGATTTTGAGATAATCATATCTGCAGACAAGACAAGAAGTTTATAAAAAGATAATAATGTAAACAGTAAATCGTTATATTTTAAAAATATAGTATCAAAACTGCAAACATATTTTGATAGCACACTATTGACACAACATGCATTACTCAATTTGTGTGCACACACCATTGTAGTTATGAAACTATATTTTTCAAAAATGATAATATAGTGCTTAAATAATATTTTTTGTTGGTTGCAAACAAAATGGACAAAATATCATGCATTCTGATCCTGAAATTGTATTTTACAGGAAGAGAAGCTAGGAAGAAGGAATTGAAAAAGGCAAGTTTACCATAAAAAGTTTTGTTTCTTATTAATGTTTAGTCCAAATTTTTATTCATTTGCATCAGAAATTTTTTAAAGAACTCTGAAAATCTAAGATGTGGATATTTTTTTTTTTCAGAATAAAAAACAGCGTATGATGGTTCGAACTGCAGTGCTCAAAGGAAAAGATCCTTTAAAGCTGTTACAAGAAATGGAAATAATCGATCAGATGGGTATGTGTGTGAATACATTATGTACAGCATTCAGGGCTCACGCTGCCCATCGCATTTGTCGCTTTTTGCGATTTTTCAGAATTAAATGCGACAGTTTTTTGTAAAATGCGACACCCAGATTTCATTGAAAATCACCTAGCCTTTTGTTTTGATTGCATAATCTTTTCCAAGCGACAGTCTGTAGCTGGACTTTACGCTTGACTGACTTAAGACAATGACACAGGTAAACGGTCGAAGCCATCTGTAAGCGGGGTATACACAACTGTTTTAAAAAAATGATAGGTGATTTTCACACCCTATTACAGCTAAATGGATTTGTAATTAACCACGGACATATCTAATGCTTTCATCAACTGAGCTTACAATGTGATCGTCATTTCACAAAGAATTTGGATACGGACAACAAAAAACTGCATAAAATGAGAATATATATTTTGAAAAAGTGTAAGCCTAACTGGTTTAAGATATGATATATGGTTGATCAAAATTACTTAATTTGAATTGTTATGTAAGTGTTTTTGACAAGGTGCTTAGACTTAAAATTCTGACATCGTAAGGGTAGTCTATAAATAGAATTATAAAGCAAACTTGGAATTTTTACATTTGAATTTAGCTAAAATGTCACAGTTCAATTACTAATTATTTGAAACAAAAGAAGTATGATTTGGAATGATAATCTTGACTATAAATCACAATCTTTACATTTAATACCTTCAGCCAGAATTTCCTCTGTTCCGAAATTAACACAAACTACATATATCTACTAAGATATGATGTTCATACGCCAATCAACAAGCCAAGTAGATGCAATAACAATCATGTTTTGGGATTTAATAATATTACTAACAATACAGCAAATTTGACCTCTTCACTTGCTCTTTTTTTTAAAAATAAATTTAATCATAGGAAAACAAATTAAAAGATAAAATCTGTATAATACTAATTTTCTAAAAAGATCTAAAAAAAGCTTTATACTTGTCACAAGATGTCAATATTCACAACCATATAGACCCATAATTAATTACATAATTTTATAAATATTTATAATAATTTAATAATAATTAAGATGGTAGTTTGGGGTATGCTATAATATACATGTAAAATCTAAAACTAGTATTCTAGTATGGTGATAAACACTATGATAGAAAAAATGATTTATCACGCGAAAAGGTTGCGACACAAAATTTTGAGCTAGTGTGAGCCCTGAGCATTATGTACATCATACTGATTTAGATTAAATGTGAAACTGTGTTTAAAATTGATATTATTTACCATTGGTCCAAAAAACAACATTTTTAGCCTTAACTTTATGGGTAGCAGGACCCCTTGAGTCATAATTTAACATACCTCATTACACATACTTTTATACTTATTTAGACACAACTTCACAACTCGGTGTTTTAAATGTTTTGTTAAAATGCTTCAAATTACTTGAATATCTTCATAGCTCAATAGTCAATGTATCGGACTTGTGAACCACAAATCATGAGTTGAAATCAGACTTTGGGTTTTGTTCTCATGAAATGAATTAAAATTTTGAAAAGAATATTGTTTTATCCTATTTTTTGCCTATTTGACTTATATACTTCCTATCCATTATTTTATCTCTCATAATCAAATAATTTTCTGCTGATTTGAGAAACTATTTCAAGGTGTAGTGAGCCCCTGTAATGTGTCCTTCCGTGTAGTGAGTCCCTGTAATGTGTCCTTCCGTGTAGTGAGCCCCTGTAATGTGTCCTTCCATATGGATGTTGGTGCAAGGCCAACTTAATCCTTGGAAGTTCACAAACATTGTTGCGCTTTATTATGTTTAAATGTAAAAAAAATTATATTGCAAGAGTTAAGATTTTGTTTTTAATTGAACTGTTATTTTTGTAAGAAATGTAACAGTCAACTGATTTTAAAAACCAAATAAATTGTTTTAGATTTGCTTTTTTTTTTTTAAGAAATTTCTTGTATTCTTTAAATTGGCAGAATTTAATCCTATTGATGCACCAAAACTAAGTGAAAAGGTCTTGAAAGACAAAAGGAAAAAACTGAAGGAAACATTTCAGAGAGTTATAAAACTTTATGTAAGTATTGTGCACACTTTTTTGTAATCTTTTATTTCTATATATTTACCATATATATGAATCCTCCATCATTATTGATATTTTTTTCAGGAAAAAGAAAACCCAGATTTAGCCAAAGATTTACAAAAGCAAGAAGTGGAATATGACAGAAAAAGAGAAAAACTTCAAGTCTTTTACGGTACATATTTATCTAAGGTTGTTTCAAAATTATTGTATTTTTGAAAATTTACTGCTCAGGCATTTACAGCAGACCTGTCTTTGTATCACAAAAGATGGATTTAGGTACTAAACATCTGATGAACACAAGAAAAGAACATTTATTAATGTAATCATGCATTTTGTTGTTTTATTTCAGAACAAGTGAAGAATGCAGAGAGAGTAAAATTAGACCAGATTCCTTTGCCAGCATTACCGCAGCAGGATACATGTAGGTTGAAGTTGTTTATTGAATGAAGCTTGTTAATGTACTTGTTTTATGATAAGCCAGAATAAAGAGGATCTGTCCAAATTATTTATTATTACTTGTCAGTCAATCATTATAAAGGTACTGTAGATAAGATTGAATTTGTTTCTCTATAATCATTATATGTACATGTAAGAAGCAGAATCCAGTGAAATTTCGAATGCTTTTTTTGGAACATAATTCTGTGAAATTATAACCATAATTTCATTGCATAACATTGATTTGTAAATGTATGTCCGCTTAACAATAATGAAGATCAATGAAGCTCATACACTGTTAAATATAATTTTTCTTATATATCCTGAGTTATCCTGTTTGTTTCAGCTACTTCAATGATACCTTTACCCAGTGATATACCCCTTCCAATGGGCCAAGATAGACCACATGGCATACTCAAGAAATCAGCTTATGAGTGAGTGTTCTGTATCATCCAGATAAAATATTGTTTTTTATTTTAGCCAAAATATCACAACTGTAGTGGGTACGAAATGAACAATGCCTGTCTCAGTTATTGAATTCTTAATGTAAAATGGATTTTGTTTTATTAGATTACTTATGTTTGTCTTTGGGTGTTTCTAACAGAAAAAGTTTGTCTGGTTTTGACCTGGAGGCAGCGAGGCGACGCCCACCTCCCGGTCCACCCCCTGGCCCCCCTCCTGCTCTCAGTGACAGTGAGGATGAGGAAGAATACGACCCTGCCAAAGGTCTGAGCAGATACATATAATTATAATCATTAGCAAACTTTGTACTACTGTGGAATCATTAGATTTTGTGGTGGCTCAATTTTTTTGGAATTCGTTGGTACTTCTAAACCACGAATTAACATCCTCTACGAATTAATAAATTAGAGAAATAAAGTCATATTTCCTTTTGTAGGTATAAAAAAAATACACGTAATTACGTCCCCACGAACCTCTAAAATTTCAGCAATCCACGAAAATTGGCCCCCACGAATTTCAATGAATCCACAGTATTAGGATCTTATAATACATGCAGTTCTACAGTGCTTGAAATTGAGGACACATTAACATGTAGTATTAGTTTAATAATCTTTGTTATGTTTTTCAGGTATTGAAGAAAATATAGGCACAGTTGATGTAGATGTTGAACATCCTCATGATGTTTCAGATGATCGCATGGAAACAGAACATACTTCAGGTAGTTGTGACAGAAGGATGCATGTATTTGAAAGATTTATTAATCCTGAAAAATTCCAGGCTGTATAATTTTAAACAAATGCTGTAAAGTCCATGTAAACATTATCTTTATAACTTTATAACAGCAAATAGCAAACAGAAGAAAATAAGATTTATAGACGATGCATCAAGAAATCCAGATGAGGAAGAAAAGGACACAAGACTGAAATTTGCTCGACCTAAACCAGCAGGAGTTACTCCCCTTCAAGCAAAAATGTTGAAATTGGCTGGGCAGCAGGCTCCTATTAAGGAGAAAAAAGAGGCAAGACATTTTGAAAGAGATACTGCTTTATACATGTATGTGTGGTTATATACTAGTTCACAGTCTTGGTGTGTTAATAGCCATCTCGTCCTTGATGTTTAGTTGATGAATTTTTAAATGATTTATCATGTTTTCATTCTTTAAATGTTTCACAGAGACAAGTAGAAAGTGATGATTCCGACTCTGATGATGAGAAGACAGAGGCACATCAGGAACAGTCAACACACCTAACTGAGGTGTCCTCAAGAGAGGAAACAGAGGCAGCACAAGCGGGGAGACTTGTCCCTCCCGGACCCCCTCCTGGTGCCCCACCGGGCGCCCCTCCTGGAGCCCCTCCTGGTGTACCTCCAGGTCTGAATGATTGAAATAAAATGAACATTAAGTTTTAATGCAAAGTTAGGCTTTTACTTTGTCTTTTCTGTAGGTTTCCACTTTTTTTATCCTTAAACTATAGAAATGACATTTTTATTAGATATGTAAAAATATTAGATGCCAGATGCAAGTTGGGGAAAAGATCTCTGACATTGATATTTTTTTTCTATCATTAAATAACTTTAATCTGCATTAAAAGGGAAAAAGCTCTATTTTTAATAGTTATGAATTATGTTGTTTAAAATAAAATAAAAAAACAACAACCAAGAAGTGATACTTTATGTATGTTATTTGTTCTAATAGGTCCTCCCCCAGGTGTACCTCCCATGATGTTCAGACCTCCCCCACTGAGGGGTGGTCCTCCAGGAGCCCCACCCAGAATGTTACCCCCAGGGCCACCTCCTGGAAGACCCCAGGGGCTACCACCTGGTCCCCCGCCAGGGTTACCTCCCAACTTACAAATACCCGGGCAGAGAATGCCACCTGCTCCTCCAGGTAATATTTTTAAAAAGTCTGATAACCAGAAGTAATTGGAATTCATCCAAAAAACATTCTGTATTAACTTATGATATTGTGGATTTTTCAAATATTGATTACAGATCCATATTTGGATGAGAGTCACTAATGACTATTCCCGATATATAACCCATCTTTTAGTTTTCATCTAGGACAGATGACTCATACTGTAGTTTTGACTGTAAAAGGAGAACTTTAATAAATTGAAACATACATGTATATGTAGAAATTGCATATTTTATTGTAGTTGTTTTCAAGAATGATTATAATAAGTTGTATTATTTATTGTAGTACATACAAAGATAACGTAATTCCTCTATTCAAGATATATTTTAATGCGTGAGGTGATTTGACAAATTTTTGAAATGGAAATATTTGTATGAAATATTATAGGTGTACCTCCTCCAAGGATAATGAGGCCTCCGTCTGGTCCCCCGGGAGTTTTACCCCCAGGACTTCCTCCCCCTCCAGGGGTCGGGCCTAACCCTAATGTCCTCAGTGCTCCTCCCAGCATTATGAAGCCTCCTCGGAAATCAGGAGAAGAGGAGAAGAAAAACATGGCCACCATTGAGGCCAAACCTCAGATCAAGAATTTGTTGGGGGATGTGACAAGATTTATGCCTACTACTCTGAAAGTCAAGAGAGAAGGAAAGGATGCCAAGGGCAGGATAAAGATTCATTGTAAGTTTTTTTAGGATGTACATGTACATGTATTACATGTACTGATTTTTTACCACTTTTTGTGTAGCCTTATCAAATTGTGTTGAATGGCATATAGCTTAATACATGTTTTTAAATGTATCAATCCATTCTAAAGTAAAATTGAAAAACAAATGTACTGGTAAGTGTTAGCAATTTAGTTTATTGGTTATATTTGTTTGACTTATATTAATGATCATTATCTTTTTTTTTCACAGCACGAGAAGAGGAGAGGAGGCCACTAAGTTTGTCTCAGGTGGCAGCACCTACTGTGACGACAGTTCCCACAAAGACAAAGGACGATGCCTATGACCAGTTCATGAAGGAGATGTCAGACTTATTATAGTGCCAACAGAATCATTACCCGGTACAAGAATCTAGATCTTCTGACTTTAAAGGAAAACTGTGTACTAGTGTCAGGGTTTTCTTACAAAGATTTTCATTCATTTGGAGGATTACATCATTTTGAAGTAGACATTAACAATTTAAAATTGTGATCAATCATGAAATGTGTTTCTTATGCTTGTATTGCATTTTGAGATGATTTTAAAACAATCACAATGCTTGTACATGAATTAAAATGAACTTTGGAGTTACTGGAAATGGATTATTTCCCTTTGATTGCAAGTTGCACTGTAAATGAAATGCATTCAGAGATATTTATCATGTACATTATAAATGTATGATGTGTTTCATTAGAATCATTGTCTGCAGTGTTCATCAAGAAAACATGAGTTACATGTACATGTTTTAATGATTAGAACAATTGCAAGGAATTTGATTTAATTATTGACTTTGCTTATTTTTTTCCATATTATACAGTTGCTTCATTAACAACTGGATCAGTAACTGCATGAAACTTAACTTCATTTGGCGTTTCTCTGTGTTTTAGCAAAAACCATAGTCATGAATACCCTAGGTAATTAATTTTGAATTTTTCCAGAATTATGTTATGAAATGGTACAGAAAAGTCATTAAAGATGGTAGCTAATATTTATTTTACTTCATTTTGCCATATACCATTGATCAAAGCTTTCCCAGTGACATAATTTTTGCCTTTGTTCACAATCTTAAACAAATATTTTGGGTGTTAAAGACTGGTTAATTTGACATAGAAATATTTGTGATGATGAGGTTCTTGCATAGCTCACTAAATTTTCTGGCAAGCCAATAAAATTTTCTTTAAAGTACTGAGTGGTTAGAATGCATTTTGCAAATGCTTTTGTCATAGAACAGCAATGTGATAGATATGTCATTAAATATGATATAAATGGTATCAGGATTGTGAAAGTAATCAAAATCTCAGTTATTCATGAAATGCTCATCTATAGTTTTTGGTTTCTACTTGAATTAGCAACAAGATAGGGGTACAATGTTGAATTGCATTATGATTTGTGTGTGTTATGATAAAACCTTAAGGAAATGTAAAAATTTCATGATCCTGGGGCCAGGTGTGGTGATAAAATTGACAATCAATTTTTTACTCTATCTGCACATTGATCTTAATATTCTCTGTTACTGCTCATAACCTGTATTTATCCAAATACAAATATTGTGACCTCACTTTATTGAACATATATCAAACAATCCTAGAATTTGCCTGAACATAGTTTCATTTCATATTCAGCAAGAGATTAAAGTTTGTGTACTCAGTTAAAATCTCTTGATCTGTAAGATCCACTTTTCATTAATGCCCTGTGGATTTCATCAAATTGCCAGTAAAACTGTTACAGTATATTTCACAGGTTTAAATAAATTAAGGTGTTTTTTTTAATCTGTACACAGAATGTTTGCATTGGCATGCATGTTTAAATCCGGCTTTGCACATTATTAAATAGACTTAATACATGTAGTAATATACTGTGAAATCAATAGAATTTTGTGGTGGCTTAGTTTTCCTGGATTTTGTGCATGAATGCTCCTCACCCAGGAAATTACATCCTCAGTTATAAAAGATGGAAATCATATCATTTTGTACATTTAAAATCACAAAATTACATCTTTCAAACCTTATAAGAATTATTGTCAATTCATAAAAATCAGCCTTTTCAAAAACAAATGATTCCTCTGCAGTTTGAAAAGTGTTTTCATGATATCTTTTGTAATGTGGTAGAAAAAATTCAGGTGAAGGTTGCTGTGAGTTAAAACATTTTGCTTGTTCTGTTTATAAGAGAGAACATGCAATTTTATTTTACAATGAATTGTTGTAATTTTGGTTACAGCAGAAATTTAAAAAGCATGAACAAGCCTGGTATTGATAGGAATTTGAAAAGGAAAGTAATTAATAAGTGTTTTTATTATTTTTTTAGGGCTATTTTCTATGTTTTGTAATAATTAAACTAACCCACAATACATATGATGAAAAACAAGATGTACCATATACTGGTATTACCCCCACCCACAATCAATCTTGCTAATGTTTTCATGTGTCAATTGTCAAAATTGATTGTATGCTTTAGAAATCAATGGATTGATGGTATATTATATAAGAAATAATAAGTGGCTTTGGTGGGCTTCTGTCATATTTTGACTAGCTTGATTGTGTTTGTGGCTTTAACACAGTAGGTGAAAGTCCCAGATAAGGACTTATATAAGGCCTGTCATTTAAATTGCTTTAAATGCCATCTATGTTCATCAAATTCAAGATAGGAATTCATGTACTTTCATGTTTGCTCCCAATTGGAGATATTTAAATGAGGACTGGTTTATAGAAGTAGATATTGACGTATGTGGGGGTTAATAGGTAATATTATTTCATCTGAATTATTTACAGCTTAAGGACCCGAGTTTGGTATTGATTAGAAGTTTTTAAGATTGAGTCTTAGCCATAATGCATATATTTGATTTGTGAATCCTGGCCATGAACAGTATACATGTATATTTACCTGTGTTCCTCTGAATACCCAGGAATTTTTGGGGGCAAAATCTATATTCATTTAGCATTGGCTGACCTCCTCTATCCCATTTGATATGCACCAAGTGCCTACCAAAGGTGATGCATTTGTTTGAGGACTTGTCTAGAGAGTCAATACAAGAGATTTATTTTTCAGGCGTATCTTCTTTGGGGTAATGGAGAGATGAAGCAAACAAAACCCTCTCAGCTAGTAGAAGTCCCATTAAAACAAAGTCAACAGAATGAAGTATTGCATTGTTTCCTAATCTGTCACGGGCTGATTACTTATGATTGCTCCCACAGAGCCCTTGACTGGATTTAAAGGGGGGGGGGGGGGGGGACTGGATTGGGGAGGGGGGGGGGGTGAAAATGAAGAGACTTCACAAGGTTATGAAAATGATGTAGAAGAAACTTTCACATTCCATTGAAAGTCCATTGTAGTGCTTTTTGTTTGGCTGAAAGAGATCTATAGCCGCTCTATATCTCACCAAAAAATCAATTCTTGTTTGACTTTAGGGAATTGAAAATTTTTGTAAAATATGAATCATAAAAAAATCCCTTTGAATTTCCATACTCCTATAACGTCATACATATAGAATATATTTAAGTATTACCAGTAGATACTTATATTTATTACACAAGTCAGTCCTTTGAAAGAAATGCCATTTAAACATTTGTAAATCTGATTATTTCTCTGCTGAATGAGATGAATCACCCCTTGTCTCCATTTAATCCTGGTATTTGGAACCAAATGTATTTGTACAATAACTTACCTGAACACATTATGCATAGTTCTGTGAGTTACTGAAATCTATAATCAAATTTACCAAATATCTTGCCTTTGACCTTACTGTAATAAGATAAAAAATTGAAATGAAATCTAATTTTTAATAAGTATCCTTGATCCAGAAATGTTAAATGATGGGTTAAAGCAAGAATATTTTGATTCGAGTCGGATACTTTAAAGTGGCAGTCATTAATGATCAAATTGATTTTTATTGGTTTTTAGCTCACCTGAGCTGAAAGCTCAAGTGAGCTATTCTGATCACATTTTGTCTGTCCTCCGTCTGTCCGTCCGTAAACTTTTCACATTTTCAACATCTTCTCAAGAACTACTGGGCCAATTTCAACCAAACTTGGCACAAATCATCCTTAGGCAAAGGGGATTCAAAGTTGTGAAATTAAGGGTCACACGCGTTTTCAAGGGGAGATAATTTGAAATTGATGAAAAATTTCGAGAAATTTTCAAAAATCTTCTTCTCAAGAACCATAATGCCAGGAAAGCTGACACTTGTGTGGAAGCAACCTCAGGTAGTGTAGATTCAGTTGTGAAATGTATGACCCCCGGGGGTAGGGGGGGCCACAATGGGGGGTCGAAGTTTTACATAGGAATATATAGAGTAAATCTTTAAAAATCTTCTTCTCAGAAACTAATCAGCCAGAAAAGCTGACACTTGTGTGGAAACATCCTCAGGTAGTGTAGATTTAAAGTTGTGAAAATCATGACCCCTGGGGGGTAGGTTTGGGCCACTATGGGGGGTCAAAGTTTATCAAAGGAATATATAGGGTAAATCTTTAAAAATCTTCTTCTCAGAAACTAATCAGCCAGATGATTCTTTATAATTGTTAAGACTTTTGCCCCAGGACAATTCTTTGGCCTCACAAGAAGGTTCAAAGTTTGCTGTAGGTTTATATCCCATATATAAACTATTGTTAAGGATCTTTTTGAGAACTGCAATACTCAACATATGATATGACTATAAAATCATCCTGTTAGAAAAGGGACTAATAATTATAAACATAAGAATATCCAGGGGGAAAATGGATTTTATTTATACAGGATCTACATGTATTATTGTACATTGTCCAGATAGTTTGTATTATGACTCCATTAAGCTGATTTTATCATACCTATTGTTCCTCAGGTGAGCGATGTGGCCCATGGGCCTCTTGTTATTTTCTTGGTTTTTTTAATAATGGATGAATGAAATAGACAGTTTTTTACTGAACATCAAGTCATGGATTTTATTTTAATCTCCTTAAACGATAGACTGAATTTCATTATTTTTTTAAATATTTATATAAGAAAAATCTTACTGCATATTCAGTTCAATAATTGTGTTGATTTTGGTTTGAACTTGGTGAACTTATGTGATATTACCAGTACTTTATAACAGTACACATTTTTCTCTATGGGGGAAGGTTTAAGATAAGAGAATTGTCAATATATTGATTCCATTTGTTGGATCACATATTCTGGATTTTATTTTGGGTCAAGGAGAAGTTACCTCCCTTGGTTGTGTTGCTGGTTTCACCCAAACAGTAGTTATGGCTGATTCATATAGTGCACTGGTCTTTGGATATGTGACAATGTTATGTCTTTCAAACCTAGAGACTTCACCAAAAGAGAAAGAAGTTGAAAAGGGGGAATGAATAGATCTTTGATTTCGTAATATTCTGTGTAGGAGTATATGGATCGATCTGAAATACATGTAATTGAAAAAAAAATTGCTCTAAGAATGATAGCAAGTGTTTGGCCATTATAGTTAAAATTGCAGTAAAAAATTATCTGTATAAAGAAAGAATCTAATTTAGGTGGAGACTATCATAGTGTTAAGATGTCAAGTCTGTGTTTTATAACGCACCGTTTTAAATTGTAAATGAGATGACAAGGGAGGTATTGGTTTTTCGTACCCTTATCTTTTAACAAATCAATTTTGTCATCAAAAGAAAGGCTTTGGAATTTTTACTAGAGATCAGGGACCAATGTTTCAAGGCTACAGAGCATTAATGTAATGAAAGTCAATGTTATACTCATCATGATCAAATCAATTCCTTTATTTTTGTCGTACATGTATCAAATGAAAACTGCATTAATAACTGCGTGGAAATGAAATTGAATGTTTAAAAACACAGCAAAAAGTTCTAGGTCATTTTTGAGCATGATCGATTTACATATTAAAGACTTTAAAGTGTCAATTTCAAAACAAATTTTAGACAATTCAAAGTAATATTGGACTTTAAATGTTGAAGTCCGATCTTTTTGAAGACTGTTATAAGGCCAGGGGTAGTGAAAACAAATGTAAATTTCTTTAAACGTTCAATACCAACAGAGTAAACATAACAAAACGAACCAATCAGCTTAGCCTATTTAATTGTTCAATGAGCAGACTTGACCTATATCCCTCTGTAATTACGAACATGATCAGTTATAAATAGCAAATTTTACTTATTTTATGTAGCTTCAATTTAGAGCTAGTACCATTTATTTTCATCTAAAATGTATTTGCACTTGAGCTATATGTATTTGATTATGATTTAATGAAGAGTAGAGTTTTTATTCATTTCTTACAAGAGAGTAAGCTTTATTAGTTTGGCAGACATTAAGTACCTTAGCCAAGATTTCCAGAATTGATTTAATCCTTAAAGAAAACAAAAAATTGAAATGTGCTATAATTGCTGTGGTAGAATTGTAGGTACAGAACAGTATTTAATGTGTATTGAATGGATTGGTTTTTAAGTTTAGTTTTCATGAGTGAGTGTATTAATGCTTGAAGCAACCATTTAAGTATTGGCATTTTTTTGGATGGACCAGTTATTGTGTACAAATATTCTCAATTTTTTTTTCTTTGGGGGGGGGGGATTGATTTAAATTATTCATATATTTATACAATTATACAGTAAGTTCATTCCACTTTTTACAATGAAAAATTATTATGAACGTAGAGAGAATTGAGAGATACCAGCCAATATTAAATAATTAAAATGACAATCCTCAGAAACAAATTCTTCTTTCGATGAATTATGTAAAACCTATTTGTGTTCCAATGGAAATGATCACACCCTGGATAACGGTTGAATCCTTTCACACAAATCACCAATCTTGAAACTTATTCAGAAGAACAGGATGAACTTGAGCTAAAACATGTATAAACAGATTTCCGATCATAAAAATGTTTTAAGTCTGTAGGAGGTACCTACATAAAATCAGGCAGGCGAAAAATCCTGCCATTCAGGGTGTAACAACTTTAATTATGAATTAGAAAGAAGTAGGAAGATTTTGATCAAAGAACAGGATTGTATTGAGGCGATTAATTATTAAATCTCTGGGTTCTTCGCAGTACAGGTGAAATGGATATATAGGAAGAAAGCGTGAGGTTGTTTGCGCAAAAATATCTTTCTACTTGTATTGGGAAATGGCAACTTGGGATCATTTTTATCGTCAAAATGAATTTTGTATTCTTTTTGTTGCAACATTACACATCTTGAGGTTTGGAAGAAAAATTATTTTTATGAGACACTGGTTGCAAAAATTAAGGAGTAAAAGCAAAATAAAAAAAATATGATAATGCACCAAATCATTGAATTTGTTAATGCAATTAATTATATTTTTTAAAATTTCATTTGATTTTGCAATTTGAATAATGTTCATAATCATGCACTCCTTATGACGAGATGCAGTGATTTCATGTAAGGTCAGAACACCTGTACAGGCCGGGTTACCTGGGCTTGCAAGTAGGTCCCAGTCCGACAGGTAAAAAACATCAAGTACATTCATTATTGCTTGTACTATATCACTCACTCTTTTTGGGGAAAAAATGAATCCAATTTTCTTTCCCGTTTAATTTAGTAAAGTACATGTATTGTAATTCATAATTTTAAAGTTCTATTCTTTAATTATTCAGCCGTATTTTACATCAAAATACCACCTTCCTCCTTTTTTTTGATAAAGATCAAAAGTTTCAATGAGAACGAAAATCAGTTTTCCTGTACATTGATTTCCCTCATACTAATAATAATTGATTTTCTATAAGTTCTAGATTTGCTGCCGGCGACTTTTGTTTGCTTTTTTTTATCAATAGGCCATGATATGCTGCTTCAGCACAATGACAACGATTCCGTTTAAAGAGCTTTTTAGGTTTTGCGTCACTGGGCTGTGGGGGTACTCTATAGATATTTATAAGCGTTTTTGTAGACAATATATACAGACCATTTTAACTGGAGCATGTTTGAACCAGCTGACTGGCTACATTGTGTTTTCATGAACGGGTTCGAGCAGTCATTCAAAACCGCCACAATATACATTTGTTCTGCTAGTGTTGTGTTTTTAAAGTACTTTGACAAACCTATTAGCCAGAAACTGAACTCATTAAGATTATCTAACTGTTTTCAGACATTGTAAAATATAAATCAATTTCACTATCATTTAATGATGTTCTTGAACCAGCACTGTACAATGTAGGTTTATTGATTTTCTGTTCAATATTTCTCAGGATTGGCAACTAGTGCCTTGAACAAATAAGAGAAATGCAGAGAATTTGTAAATATTTTTTTCTTTATTTCATTTTTTCCACTGTATTGTGTAAAAAATACATATACATTGAATTTCTGACACTCGATAAAATGTGAGCCAATAATACTGAAGGACATTGGATTTTACCAACTTTTGGTCTGCTTTCACAGAATATCACAGAAAATACCAAAAAAAATAGTTTGATGATGTTTTTTTTTCTCCATATACCAGGTATACATGTATATCAAAATGAAGTTTTATGAAAGTAGACCAATCTATTGTGGGAGTAAGGAGGAAATGCTGCAACTATTTAACACTGAAAATATCACAGACAATACACACTGGTCATAAGTGGACTTGGAATTAAAATTCACTAACAATTAATAAATTAACAAAGAAATGAGATAACAAATGCACCCGTGACTGATCAAAGTCAATACATGTATTGAAACAATTAAGATTCAGTGTTCAACATTTTTGAGCTCTGCAAAGGCCTGATCTTGCTATTTCTAGAGAACATTACCTCTATTAATGCCAATATTGACAACTTTTGAAAAAAAGCGAAATAAAAATTGCCTTTTGGCCTAATAAAAATATAAATAAATCTCTCAATATTGATCTGTATTTTATAATACTGATGGGATTGTAACACTATAAACTGGAATTGTTTGCTGCAACTCTAACAGGGGAATGGGAAAAACTTTATATATACACCACATCTAGGGGAAAATGATTAGCAAAAATATTTTTCTTTCCTTCATGATCAAGTCAACTTGCCACTCGCACTTCAAACAGTTAGGTAAAACTACCATTCCATGAACAACATGATTGATAAAATGTGACGAGAAAACTATGAATAAATTCCATTCACTTTATAATGAAGTTATGGACTTCAAACACATTCTCAATAAATAGATGATTAAATGAAAAGGCAAAAATTCAGTCTCTGACCATCTAAAACATGATCAGAATAAATACCCCATTGCTGATGATTACAAAATTACGGTACACATGGAGACTCACTCCTCTTTCTTATTAAATTTTTGGACTAGGAATATTTTCAAGGTCAAATAAGTTATCTACATCAAAAGCATCCCCAATGTCATCAAAGCCATTCATGGCCCAGGGGTGTTCTGCATCAGTGTGGTCCTCTGGGGCAGGGGAGGGGGCTATAGGTGTATTTAGACCACTTTTGTTATGTTCTGGGTCAGACTTTAAACTGCCTGACAGGTTCAAGCTTTGATCCCACCACTGAGGAACTTCTATGTGATGTCCATTTATGGTTAAATCTAAAGGATCGTTTGTCACAAAGTCAATGGGAGACTGATCGTTGGAAAGTTCTGTTTGGGAGAAGAGATCCTCGATTGTGAAATCGTCTGAATTGCACTCAGAAGAAGGTGGACTCATGGCTACCATAGGAGCAGAGTCACAGCTGTCATTGGAATCTAACAAGTCTTCTGTTTTCACTCTAACACCTCCAATTTCTATATCTTGATTCAAAATGGAGGTCCAGTTAAAATCACCTTTCAGATGATCCTGATCCTCGTGGTTTCCAAAATGAACAAGGCCTTCTTTCTTTCCTGCTTTTGAGCAGCTGGAAAAGTCATCCTCTTCCTCGCGTTTGATCTTTTTTGTTGGAGGAAGACAAGGTGTCTCCCGGCTGTTTCTCCTCTTCTTGAAGATTCCATTTTCAATCATGTCATTGTATTCTGGATTGATTCTCCAGAAACCTCCTTTTCCCGGTTCATCCTTACGACGTGGAACTTTCTGGAAACACTTGTTCAGAGACAAGTTATGGCGGATGGAATTCTGAAATAGTAATGGATTTCTATATAGATTTCCAACAAAACTTCATCAGAATTACAAATACCGAATCACTTGATAACCATAAAGAGTGTTTTATCACTAAAGCTTATCTTTTTTTTGTGGAATGCCACTTCAAGTTGATAGACATTCAAATGATATCTCGCCTCTTGAATGTTAAGAGCTATCAAGATTCAAATACCAACCTGCCAGCTTGGGTCAGCCAGTCTGTAGTACATAAAGTTGTCAGTAATCCAGTTGTAAATCGCTGACAATGTGATTTTACTCTTTTTGGTTTCCTTCATGGCCATGCAGATGAGTGTAGCATAGCTGTATGGAGGTTTCACGTAAGGATTTGTCTTATAGTCTATGGAATCCCCATTTAAACTTGAAGGAGGGGCTGGATCCCCTAGATGAAATTTTGGCTCAATTTTACACTGAGGAGGAGCACATGAGACATTCAGAACGTGGTTGGGGTTCACTTTCATATTTTTGTTGTTGTCTACATTGAAGTAGTTGTTGCATGGCCCTGGGCTAGGGGGAGGAGTTGGTGATGTTATTTTCATGATGTTGAGGTTTTGCAGCCAATTGAGACTTGTAAGGCTGTCGTCCAGGTTGATGCCTCCATTGCTGCAGGTATCCAGAGGGTACTTGTTCATCCAGTTCTGACGAAACCTGGCCGCAAGGTGATCACGTGTGAGAATCGGCATCTTCTTTGCCCCCTGACCCTGGTGACGATTCACCGCGTAAATTTGTGGGTACTTCGTCTTGACGGTTTAAGTTGAACCAGAAATGAAAAGTTTTATCCTAAAAGAAAATATTATAATCAAACAAAAATGTCATGCATATATATTTCATAGTACAAGGTCAAACTCTTGAAGTTTGCAACAGCAAAATAAAAAAAAATTGTTCTTACCTTGCAAGAATTTAGTAAAATAAATTTGGAAGGAAAAAATCAAATCCTTATCAAAATAATTAACTAATTTTTGTAATCTATTCCTAAAGAAAAATAAGGTGTTTGCTCATGAACCCAACAATCACATATGCTAGATTCAAGTTCGGGCCACTATTTATTAAGTTACATTTAATATGTGAATATATAAGTATAGACTTGCTTTTAAAAGGGCGTCAAGAGACCTAATTTGCATATGAATAAATATGATCAAGTATTCACCGGTCACTCTTTAGAACTACACGTGTAACCGAAAACATTAAAGGAGGTTTTCATGTCATGATAGAACAATTAATGCCAAACAATAATTAAATGATAATTAAGAGAGACAGTGTTACCTTGATCTCCGCACAGCCTCTAACAGTCCAACAGGTTAATTAACTGTTTCCCGCTAACCGGCACCGCTGAGGCTTGTTCAAGCTTGTCAAAATCCAATGCACATCTACAGTTATCAAAGTGAACGCCGTCAACTTCTTTTCCCGTAATTCATTGCATTTTTTTTTTGAGAGATATGAAATGTTTGAATGTTTTAACTGAAATGGTGATATTTACATGTGCGTTTACAGATGAATATATTAGCTTGGCTGAACGACTAGGCAACAACACACACAGACATAAATATTTTGGCTTGTAACGATTGGTCTGACTGTTATTGTGTATTCCGTCTATGGTTGCGAGTGTAAACATGTTAGAGCAAACGTGGATAAAACGGCGCGTTTGATTGGCTGAATGAAAAGTTTATTACCAGATTTCGCGGGATATTTCATGAACACACACGTGTAAATAAAGTTGATAAAAAGGTATTTATTAAAATTGAAAAAGTTAATAAATTATCAGGTCGTTAGTCTTTACATATATATAAATTTAATTTACTCGAGCCTATGCAATTCAAGTATATAGTACGTTGATACCTAGCCATTTCGGTATACTTGAATTGGATCGATTTTGTACTAAATGATAAAACAATTTTTAAAGATATCAGTATTTGGTCTCGAGCATATATCGAATTAATTATCGTGATCGTGAACATTGTGAACACATGTATGTTACCTTCGATATATTCACAATTCGATATTTTGTGTTATGTACATTTTAACGAAACAAATTACTTAAATCGGAAAAAAATTATCAGGCTTGTTTAGCCCGCTCAACATGATTCCCTATATAGTAAAACCTTTCTGCATTTTCGCAAGCGCTCACGAGCGCCCATCGCAACTAAAGGTATTAACTGTATTGATATACATGTATATTGGTAATGTTAACCCATTTGTCATATGGTCAAGATATGCATGCAAGTTTCTAGTTTGTCATATATTTTCAACATAATTTACCTTTAGTAAATATGCAACTGTTTTATTACAGCCTAAGAAAAACAAACTCGAATTACATATAAATTTTACTTTAACCTTTATTTGATAAGTAACACCATTGGTTAACACACAATAATTAAAATTAAAGGCCATATAAGCCTTTCATCCTCAAATGTACAATTACATTTAATAAATGATTTATAAACAAAAACGATAAAAAGAATATTTGCAATATAAATGATCAAGAGAAATAATCAAAACTATATATATGAGTATAAATTAATAGTTCCCCAGCATTTTAACCACAATGTCATAATTAAAATACCACTTTTTAGATGCTCCAATGTGTTCCCACTACAAGACTGAAAGTTGTCAGAGTTTTAAGAGATTCTGTTGTATTTTAATAATAAAATTAAAATACACATACTACAATTTTTAAACTTTATAAAGGTAATAAAAAAAATACCGAGAACTACTGAAGTCATCAAGGTTAAACTGAAAACTATAGAATTTCTTATTTTCATTTTTTATACTGCAATACTGAGATAAAGAGGTGGATTTCTGATATATCAATAAAAAATAAATTTCATCATAGAAATAATTCATAGAAAAAAATAAATGCATAACAAAAAAATGTAAGTGGTTTTGATTGACACACGCCAAAAAAAAAAAAGAAAAGAAAAACCCAAGGGAGATAATCATCACAATATAAATGTAAGTATTCAATGGGTTAAAAATCCTAACATAGATATACATGTAGTAAAGCTACTACCAATTTCAGGCATCTTTACACTCGCATAAATTTTCAAAAAAATAAATAAAAGGAATACTTTTATGATGAGAAAAAAACAACAATACACTATTTCTTTCACATGCAATAATTAGTTGAGATATGATAATACTCTGAATTTTTTAATGTTCATAGAACTTTATTTTTAATGTATTGTATTGTTTAATAGTCTTCAGCAATAAAGCTTATAGACATTCAAAACAATTGAGATATACATATTATTAAAAACAGGTAATGTGTTGATTTTATTTCAATCGTAAAATATATGTAGTTTTGCATGGATTGGTAAATAAAAAGTTACTAACAGCATATTTCATGGGATCAATAAATAATAAATAAATAATAACAAAATAAATAAGTTACATTACTCTATGGTTTCTTCACAACAACTGCCTCCATACAATGGAAGAGGTTTGATAGGTTTTCAGTTTGGTTTTATTGATAATATGTTGTACATGTATATGCATCATATATGACAATTTAATAGTAGTACATGTAGCTTCAAAGCAATACAACTATATCCCTCAAGTCAGCATAAACTTCACAGCAGAAAAAAGAACCCTCATAAATGTAAAAGTAGGTAATGTAAAAATAACAGACTTAATACATGTACTTCAAAAATTCAAAGATAAAGAAAAAATAATATTGGTCATAGCAGCAATATTGTAACATGATTTTGGAATTCCAATGTAAAATCGATAACAGAGAACCGAAGCATACAGCATGTAAATCCCCGCAAGATCTGTCCATCACACACCTATAATCCTCACACAAAGGCGGAGTATTGGTACCAGTCATGTGACCATATCACAGCCATATATGGAATGATTGCAGCACAGTTTACTTTAAGTCAGGAGGGTGTCTAAAACAAAAATAAAAAATGGGATTGTTTTTTTATTATCATGCAAAGTATACTTTTTAAGAAAATCAGCAAGATATCAATTATTTGTACATTTACAATGGACACAAACACCTTTCTAAATCCTACTCTATCATGTCATAATTAAATCTTTTAGACTACATCAAGTGTTTGAGAATGAACTGTGATGGGTGATTAATGCCTAATTATCAGGGGAGTGAATTGTCTGCTGGCATTTGACAATACCTGACAAATGACGCAAAGCAGATTATCAGTCATGCATGAGTGCTTCATTGATTGATTTATACATGATTGAACGCCCCCTGTCACTCCCATAACAAACAATCAACACAATCTACCCATCAATTAATTACTTTGTAAAAGAGAGAATTTTCTAGAGAGGACTGATTAGAACAGAAGTTGGTTCTGTAGGGGTGTAGAGATTTACATATTCAAAACATAGAGTAAGACTTGAACCTTGACCTACTGCTTGTCTTTGCTTTGTGTCTCCACGGATTTCTGTTCAGGCTGTGGTGAGCTGGGGTTTGAATTCTCCTTCTCCTGAAAAAAATATCAATTCATTATTTTATTTTTCTTGTACTAAGAAGCTTTCCATAGTTGAAGGTCTGTTTACAAGTAGTACATTTATATATAACATTATCAATCAAAAGTGACACAATTCTTATATACATAATATATTGAAATTCTCAACTGTAAACCTAAATATTTAGAAAGTTAGACATTTTTATTTCTTAATATAAAATATACTGGAAGAAGAAGTAAAATTTCTACATTCTAAAACTGTTCTAGCTTCTACATATGATTTAGAATTGTCTAATTTACATGTATAGGTAAAAGAATTTTGGCTACAGTCAGCTATTATAGATTACATATTTGACTATAAGAAAAGTAAGACAACAAAAAGTGAAGGGAACACACAAAAGTCAAGATTATGGTTAAATCCAACAAAGTATTGAGCACACAACAAAACTCATAATTCTGTGATAGTTTTTAAAACTTGTATTTTATTTAAACTTCAATGTATAGATTACGACAATATTGATACACCCTGTAAATATTTCCATCAATCAAAAAAACAAAGAATTAATCATCAAGTCTGACATTTCTAACGATAGTGCAGGTAAACTTTTAGTAGGAATCAGGAAATACCTTAGTTAAACCTTAAAATAGCTTGAATCAGACTTCTATGTTATCAACTTTTTTGTAAACTTTAATTCAAATCAAAAGTGGTTGTGAGATTCTCCAAATTTTGAAGGTTATTCAGATTTGAAGATTATAAATTGATTAAAGATCTTTTTTTTTGTGCCAACCATGACAGCTAAAAGCTGTTGTATTCAAAGTTACAACCCTAAAGACAGTGACCTAAAACTTTTCCTTGTAAGTTTTAATGCCAAGCACTAACTTTGTAAAAAAGAAACAGTTACCAACTTGAATTTTTCTCTCATGGAACTACTAGCAATATCATTCAAAACAAGAATAGAATTCCTGGGTCCCCCGCCGGTCAAGCAGTATACTAGTATCGACCAAGGCTGATTTAGGAACTTGACCAAGGTATTAGAGGTATAAACATTTGGTATAAATTTCATGTAAATCCGTCAAAATTTGTAGGCATGAGAACGCTTACAAGGTCAATTTTTGGATAAAACGGAGTCATTATTGTGGTCAAAGTCCTATAACTCCAACAAAAGGTATCAACCAATGCCGATTTTCGAACTTGACCAAAGTATTAGTGGTATAAACATTTGGTATAAATTTAATGAAAATCCGTCAAAATTTGTAGGCATGAGAGCGCTTACAAGGTCAATTTTTGGATAAAATGGAGTCATTATTGTGGTCAAAGTCCCATAACTCCAACAAAAAGTATCGACCAATGCTGATTTTCAAACTTGACCAAGGTAATAGTGGTATAAACATTTGGTATAAATTTAATGAAAATCCGTCAAAATTTGTAGGCATGAGAGCGCTTACAAAAAAGTGTGACGGACAGACACACGGACGCACGCCCGGCATTTCTATGTCCCCGCTCTGCTTTGCGGTGGGGGACAATTAAAATTTGAATTTTTTATGAAGACCTACTACATTTTGTGCAATTAACTTTACAGTATTAAGTGCTACAGAGAGCACAGTGTGCTACATTAGCTGTGCTGTACCTGGGTGCTGGAGGAAGGAGAGTTAAACTGCTCAGTGAGGTTAGCTTTAACAGCACCAGCAGACTTGGTCTGAGACTTTACCGGTTTGAGAACCTCTTTGTAGGCGTTGACAGGATGGCTGGGGGAGGGAGAGGATGGGGGAGGGGCATCATCCTCCTGGATTTGCATGTGGTATTTGTAGGTTTTCTCAGTGCTGGCCATGGTGCCTGTCAAAGAAATTATTGATCATGTTACCACGTAATAAAACAATTCTATCACTCTGAGAAACTTCATTCACTGACATCTAGGCCTGCGGCCTGCATACCAGAACTAAGGCTGAATGTGCGTCCCTTCACAGAATCCTTTGGAGGGGGTGACCACCAGTTTAACAGAGAACTAACCAAAGGCACCTGTCTGAGAAGGCCCTGAAAGATAGATATTCAAACATTTCGAAACTTTACTGGATTTTTAAAATAAAAAGTTGAATTAGCTAAGCATTATGTGGTGCAGTTGACATTGCTCAAACTTTAAATTGATGAATATACAATTAATTCTAGGTACATGTACGCTAGTGGCCTACCTCTTGCATTAATTTTTCATCCATTTCCTTGTGTAGTTCCTTGTTGGCCTCTTCAATTCCCTTCTGAACCTTTTCAGATAATTTTTCCAAGAACTGAAAAATATCAATAGATAAATGCACTCTAATTAGATACTTTTTTAAGCCAAAAATAAACTCTCTAATTTTCCTCTATGTAAAACTCTTTTATGTATAAGATTCTAAACATGTATACATCATAAAATCAGAGGACATAATTGAACAGGGAACACAATTTTGATTATGTTACTATTTTTAATGTACAAGTATTTAATGACATGCATATTTCAGTTAAAAGATCAAATCTACCAAGTATGAAATTGATTTAGAGAAATGATAACAAGGTAGAAATGTTATTCTGACTGACCTTTGATGACTCCTCAATTTCTTTCCCAACAGAATAGACAAGACCTATCAACTCCTCCAGGTCTGTGTCATCTGTTATCAGTCCAAACTTCACACAGCCAATGTTCTCATCATTGAAACCTACACAGAAATCAAAATCAATGAATGAATGCAAGGAAGTTTTTGCCACTTAGACCATGGCATAGTCAAATGTCATGGGTTTTGTGACCATTCTACACAAAATGGACTAACTGGTAAGATGGGCACAAAACCCATGACTTGCTACATGAGACCATGGATCTGCAACTTTACAAGCTAAAGGGAAGTAACTCAAACTTGATAAAATGTCTTAATTTCTACTGTAAATACTTTAACCAATTTTTTTGTACGTGAATATTTACCCAGTGAGAAAGCTGTGTCTTTGGAGTGAAGCCGCTTCACTAGCTCTGTATTGATATTGTTAATATCCCGCTTGGCATTGTCTGGTAGATCTGTCATCCTCTCTCTCCATTCTTCTGGCATATATCTGTAAATTTCATCCATCAACATAAATTAATCTACAGGTATATGAACTACTAGGCATAATGACTTGTATACTTGATCTGTTATTTTTTAACATGACATTTTTGCATACATACTGCACAACCCCTAATCCAGCCCAACTGGGCATCTCTACAATACGGAGATTGTCCTGAGCTTCAACAACTGCACAAAATCTGTCCCTCTGTAGAACTGTGGCATCTAATATTGCCTGTAAAGTGATCAAATTCCATATTGAGCTGACAAGTACCCATTAAACAAGTTGTTACACTAATGTTCTCTGAGTAAACATCATACTTACTATCTGCTTTTTCAAATTCTCTCCAAATTTTTCAATATCTTCAATGACTGTTCCTTTCACTGATAAGAATGGGAACACATAGTTATCAATTGACAATTTCTATGCATGTACTGATAATTTGGTTATAAAACATGTCATTCCTCACATTGATTTTTTTTACAATACAACAACAAACCTCCCCTGCACAATTAAATTACACTATAGAATACACAAATGTACCGGTACTTGTATTTCTAAAATATCTTTTTCAGAATCGATCACCAACTACAGGTAACTTAACATATAAGTTGTTGTATACATGTACTTTTGGGTAAAAAAAACAATACTTGTCTTTTGCTTTCAAAGCACAGTACCTTAAATTTATGAACATTCATTAGCCCTGTTTACTTTGGGAGCAAGATTGAAAAATACCTTGTGCTGTGTCAAGGGGAGAGAACTTGATGCAACTTCCTTCATTCTCCACATCAATCAGTTCAATGTCCACACTGGAATTCTCGTAAAATAAGGTATCACAGAGCTGCAAATGTATGGGGAATATCAATGTTTGAGCCATTGATCAACTCCATCTGATTCAACTAGAGGTACTGTGAGCAAGCTCACAATTGATACCCCCCGCTAAGATAAAAATCATAATGCGTGTATTTTTCCAATTATAGAAAATATTGGATGAATCTATTTCACAGTCTATTTCTCTAAATAACAACTGCTCTATTTTTTTAAAACTGTTGGTCATAAGCAATATTTGTGTGAAGTAAAAACATTCAATGCTTCTCCATAAGAAAGATAATGACTAGACACGAATTTTGCACTTTTTCTGCCAGTGACCTTGCCCAAATGACCTTGGGTCAAGGTCATGACACACCCTTTCGTCCTAAGCAATATTTGTGTTAAGTTAGAACATTCAATGCTTCTCCATAAGAAAGATAATGACCGGACACGAATTTTGCACTATTTTTCCCAACGACCTTGACCTTATCCAAATGACCTTGGATCAAGGTCATGACACATCCTAAGGTCATAAGCAATATTTGTGTGAATTATGAACTTCCAATGTTTCTCCATACGAAAGATATGGGCCGGACAAAAATTTTGCACTTTTTCTGCCAGTGACCTTGACCTTGCCCGAGTGACCTTGGGTCAAGGTCATGACACACGCTTAGGTCATAAGCAATCTTTGTGTGAAGTAAGAACTTCCAATGTTTCTCCATACGAAAAATATGGACCGGACACGAATTTTTGTATTTTTTCTGCCAGTGACCTTGACCTTGCCCGAATGACCTTGGGGCAAGGTCATGACACACCCTTAGGTCATAAGCAATCGTTGTATGAAGTAAGAACTTCCAATGTTACTCAATAAGAAAGATATGGGCCGGACACGAATTTTGTATTTTTTCTGCCAGTGACCTTGACCTTGCCCGAATGACCTTGGGTCAAGATCATGACACACCCTTAGGTCATAAGCAATCTTTGTGTGAAGTAAGAACTTCCAATGTTTCTTCATACGAAAGATATGGACCGGACACGAATTTTTGTATTTTTCTGCCAGTGACCTTGACCTTGCCCGAATGACCTTGGGTCAAGGTCATGACACACCCTTAGGTCATAAGCAATCTTTGTGTGAAGTAAGAACTTCCAATGTTTCTCCATAAGAAAGATATGGACCGGACACGATTGCACAGACAGACGGACGGACAGACGGACGGACAGACTGACGGACAGACGGACGGACAGACGGACGGACAGACGGACAGGGTGATTCCTATATACCCCCCCAAACTTTGTTTGCGGGGGGTATAATGACTGATGGATAACTTCATAAGCACTTACCCACGTGTTGAGAGCATTATAGTATGTCTTCAACTTGTCTTTTTCTTCTATATCCTCTTGTGGAGACACAGGTGAATATGGAGCAATCTCTACAGCTGAAAATCAAATTAACGTTATTTTTGACAATTTTCTCTTTTCAATTTAAATGCACGGTGATGAAGAGTAAACAGATGATTTTACTTTTAGAAACTGAACATTTTTTAATCAGAATGAATTCCGAAAAAATTATAAAAAGAGACTAGATATTTAGCAGCAGAATATATTTAGCTCTGTACACAAGCAAAAGAGAGAAATTTCACAGGAAGGATTAAATACGTCATACATTTACTTACCACCTGTGCTGTTATCTTCTACATATTTGAACACAATGGTAGGACTAGCCATCTTGAACACAAACTAAATGAATATGGAAAAGAAAGACATGAGGAGCTGATACATCATAGTCCCTCATTATCATCTGTCAAAAGTAACCCTTTTTTTGCACCTACCAGAGCATCAATAGCAACAAATATCATCTCTTTGATGGTTTTTGCTTCAGATTCCTCTTTCTTTTCTTCTCCCTAAATGTAAAATGACAAACTTTAAAATACAAATACCGGTAATAAAAAAAGTCTTATACTGATAATTTAAAATTGGTTTTAATGAACGTGTTATTTGCATTTTATTTAAAAGACACTACAGGCAATGACATACATCAACACTGTATATGTACAAACTTGATCTCATAACCATACAAAATAAATTCAAATATCACCTAATGTATAACTCATTTAGCTTATAAACACATTTAAAAACACTTACAATTTTCTGAATTGTAGGAATTTTTTCAAGTATTTCATGCATCTTCTCTGCCTAAAAAAGATACAAAAAATTGAAATATTTGATTAAAAAAAACCCTGAATATATAAGATTCAATCACCTGTTAAAGCATGGCCAAATATTTGGACAAAACATTTACCAAATTACAGCAGTGTTTGATTCTATCCACAATCCCATCATGCCCCAGGCTCTGGAGAACAATCCACAAGGGCAGACAATTCAGTTTAAGTTGTGGGTTGAATGTGCTTAGACCTGCTGCCAACTCTAGGGCTGGGTCGGAACTCTTGTACAGAGTCTATCACACGGTTAAGGCCATAAAATATCAGCATGAGAGTTTAAATTGAATACAGCAAACCCATTATTCTTGATCTTATTGGGTCTATTCAATTTAATATTTTCAAATAAACACCCACCAGTGCAAATCTTTGAGGTACCGGTAGTTGACAATGAAGCAATTTTCATCTGATAACATCAAACAATTAAATAATGCTTAAAGGCCGAACATTTTTACCGGGTGGTAAATCTCAGGTGAGGGCGGGGCTTAATTTCTAGAGGAGTGAAAGCCTCCGGGGCTTGCAGTCTACCTGCGGTCGTGAACGCTGCTAATCACTATACACAGGAAGCAAATTAATACACAGGAAATAAATAATTAGTCAGAATTGGTCTTAAGTTGAATATGTTATTGTTCTAATGACCATACGAAGCGATTTTTGCGTCGTCCGAATTTTCTCAAAGCACACGTGTGTAAAGTATAAATGAAAAAAATTCAGTAAATTAATTCTGCTTTAAAAATATAAGTCGGTACATTGTGTTTAGCCCTTCACATTGTTTAGGAAGGTAATTTTAATAAATATAATCGTATAAGAAAACCATACGATCAGTTGGAATGTGGAATGCAAAGGCAGCCATTACACAGTGACAATTAATGGAGTTCGTTTTCCATGGAGTGACGTTTTCGTGCAACAAGTTCCAGTTTGAGTGTATTACCAGTAAATACAGCTTTAGTAGCTCAGAAGAGTGTATGTGCTTTGGAGCTGCTCATGCATCTTCGTAGAATTGATTAGATCACATGCATTCAACATGTTTGAAATATAAATTGCGTATTTTCAATTACTGAATAATTATTTTTCATAAACAATGTTAATACTGGTAGTGTTAAAAACTCAATTTTCAATCCCCCTTTTAATACGACATAGATATATGAGATATTAAAGATAACGTTGTTAATTGCTAGTAAACAGAAATCCGCGGACCTGGCAAGATCACGCTCGGACAATCACATCAATCAAACTGGGTGCTATTGTTTCAAACTTGATTGACAAGCGGCATCTTTTTGAAGTTTGTACAGGTAAAAAAGGGGTGTTTGTAAAATGTTCGGCCTTTAAGTATGTAGAAATATCCTAGTAACATGTAAGAAATGCATATATATATATTGATCAAAGTACAAGTTTTATATATGCGAGTAAACAGGGACTGGTCTTCTCTGTTTTAAAGTAATTTATGTACCGTTTCTGCACATAAGGATACAATAAAAGGAAGCCCTGGGATCCCGATCCATTTACCCAGGCGGAGTGTCATGCTGTCCCCCGAGGTGGCTGGCTCCACTGAGTTTGGAATGGACACTGTTGCCAGTAAGGCGAGATTGTTTCTGTCACAACAAAAAATATCACTACAGGTACATGAACATGTCACACTTCATCAATCTCTCTTTATCGTACAAATACAGTCAAACTTCGTTATCTCAAACTATATGGGACTGTTTAAAAAACTTTGAGATATACAAGTATTTAAGATATCGAGGTTTAAATACTTAAAAAAATGAGTGGTTTGGACTTGCAAATCACTTCGACATATACTTTGTATTCAAGATATCAGTGTTCAAGATGCTGAAGTTCAACTGGACAAAGAAATAAACTACCAGTAAAATGTACCATAAAAGGCTTACCCTTCTACATGGAGCCAGATCTTGTGGTTTTTACAGATTTTCCTTAGTTCATCCAGGTGATCAACAGATCCCAGGTGTGGAGAACCTGTTAACGTAACACCAAATATCTCACTCTGTTTGAACTTAAATGTACTGGATGAATACATACAATGTCACAGATTTAGTAGCAACCTTTGTAAATAATTTTTGTGTTTAATTAGATAGTCTCTAGTTGATGACAATCTTTTCACCAGAAGATTTGTTCACTTCTGCATCAAGATTACTGATGTTAGTAAGTTTCAAGCTCATGAGGATTTACGCATGGCTGTTAATCAGAAAATGCAGGAAATGTATTGAATGGTGACCGTCACGTAAAACTGTATAGACTGTAATATGAAAGGAGTACCTGCAAATCCCACTAATAAAACTGGAGTTTTGGCTGCAGAAACATCATCCTGAATCAATTTCTCCAACATCCCAACATCCTGTCATATAACATTTATTAAAACTTTAACTTTACATCTAGAATTTCCTCTAATGTCATTATATCATTTGAGAGATGTAGACTTTTCAATAAAAAATAGACAATCTCTTACCATAATACTGGTCGTGCCATTGACAGTTGAGCATGGAACATTACAAATAGAAGACAAGGGTAATCCCAACTGAAAATAATACGAAATGCTTCTCACTACTTAACAACAAAGATAATGATTCATTTTGAGATTTTTTCCTACATGTAATTTTTTAAACTTTACTTTTTATGGTAAATTACAGAAATCTTGTTGAAATAACATGTATATAACTGTATGATTAGTACAAATATTTACCTGTAAGCACAGGTAGTTGCTGAGTCCTGGCATGGCCGCAGAGCTGATGTAGATGACCGGGGGTCGGGAGTAGAGGGCTTCGAACCCCTCCACCGGGTACTTGGGGTACTTCTGATACAGAGCCATCCTACAGATCTTCACCAGGCCATCTTTGTGTTCCTCGTGATAAAATGGAGAGGAGTCTGGAAATCTGCCCAAAAACCGTCACAACACTGTTAGCTTTTAGAAAACATACTGGTAATAATATAATGACTCTGTATGCTTCTACTTGGCAGTTGATGTATTTCATTAAATATCTAATTTAAACACTTTTATCATCTTCTTTAATTCAGTTAAAATCAGTCCAAAATACACATCTCATCTTAAGATGATATATACTGTGGAATCATCAGTTTTCGTGGGGGCCAATTTTCGTGGATTCCTGAAATTTTATAGGTTCGTTGGGACGTAATTTCGTGTATTTTCTTATACCTACAAAACGAAATATGACTTTATAACCCTAATATATTATTCGTGGAGGATGTTAATTCGTGGATCAGAGGTACCAACGAAATCCACGAAAATTGAGCCACCACGAAATCTAATGATTCCACAGTATTCTATACATTGTAAAAACTACATGTACACATGCCCTTGTTTTATAGTCAAGAATTCTCTATGCAAAGATGTTCTAATTCATGGCACTAAATACCTGAATAATCTTGACAGCCAAAGCTGACAGTCTTGTGTGATTTTGGATGTAAACTTCTTCAGATTATCCTCATCTAGAGTGGATACATAGGCCGCTAGACTGTGTCCAGTGAGGGCTGCTTTACTGTGGGAGTCAAGGATCTGTAACTTGTTCAGTCTGTAAAAAAAATAAAAATGCAAATTAGCCCTGCATTAAAAAACCAACTTTCACCAACTCAATCTTAAAAGGGAGAACTAACTGCTACAGTCTCGAAATAAGCAAAATATTGGCAGGTTTTTTTTAATGTAAACATTTGTAGAAAAGGGCATAAATTCGACAGTTTTGATAACAATGATAACATGCAAGAAAATAAAGGAAATTCTGTCATTATACAACGAAACAAATGTACAATAATTAAACCTTTTTTGAATTCCAACTGACACAATACTGATTTGCTCATCACTGTCTTAGCCATTAGCACATGAATTTTATCTTTATTACCTGATTATTTTTACAGAGGTTATGATGTACTTTAAAAAAAAGACTACATGTACATTCATCTACCATTCATAAGTTTAATTCAGCACTTGTCCATGGAACCAATGGGATTATCAACAACCCATAAACTTACTGTGTCCTCCTCCTGTACTCTTCATCATCTTCATCTTCCTCTTCTTCATCATCATCCTCTTCATCATCATCATTATCATCACCACTTTCCTCTCCTTCTTGTCCTTCTGCTTCATTGTCTTCTTCTTCCTCTTCCTCAGGAAGTTCATCTCCCATCAGTATCAGATCTTCCACAGATTTCATTATTGACACCATTTCCTGACCACTACATGAATTCAAAGAATTAAAAATAAAATGCTTGAGATGTGTACTTTGAAATTAACATTATGGATAGGTATTAAAAGATACCTACCCTCCTTTGAGGGCCTCTGGAATGTGTGCGGTTTGCTTTTCTTTTAGTCTTGCTTTTCTTTCATCTTCCATTTGCCTATGAAACAAGTTTATATTATTGCAGATACGTTGCTATAAAATTTTCTTATTTTACCCCATTAAAAAAAAAACAAGAAAATTTGATTACTGTACAAATTCTGCAACAAAGCTGTGAAGATATATTTTGGATTCTTTTCTGCATTTTCAGTGGGTTTTTTTTAATTACATAATCTGGTTAAAAATCTTTCAAACTTTATTGAAAATGTATTTTATCTTACTTATTCATTCTGTCAAGCATATCAGTGTTCACTTTTATTTGTGCTTCTAACTCCTTCATCATGGGGCTCATGAACATCTAAAATTGTACAAAGCAAAATAAAAGCTGTTACGGTATTAATACATGTATTTCAATTCAGTGCACACTGAGAAAGGTACTTATTGATAGTCCAAGACAAATAATAATCATAAAGTTATTAGTCTCAAATCAGATACAAAGGTGTACAGGTTTATATGATGCATATATTGAGACATTCATTTAAAAGTTTGCCTGTTTACTGCATTGTACAAACTGATACTAAACGTAAGGCAGTTAAATAGATACCACTGGGTTTGTTTATTTCATTATTTTTTACAATGTGTGGATTTCAAGTTTCATTGTTAAAAATTGTCAGATCAGAATGATGGGGTTGCAAATCAAGGCTACTGAAATATAAAGTCAGGGCAAAATATTCTCTAATCATGAGGCTCAATAGATGGAATGTTCTATCGTTAAAATGACAGATGTCCTACGGACCCAGTTTAATGATAGAATTCGTCCCATATACTTGCTTCGTAGCAAATAAAAAAATTATATAACACTGTATATAATCTAAATTTTCATATGATTGGTTTCAAATACCTACCATGTTGCTCTTTTATAATCCCATTTTACCACATTAACTGTGTTCCAACGAAATCACTGCCACTTTTAAGATCACGTTTGAAAATTAGATGTTTACGGTCGCGATGTTAATGATAAAATCTGGGGCGCCTGTAAAGTGCGAAACGAAATCGAAACGAAACGAAACGAAACGAAATCAAATGAAACGAAACGAAACCAATCGAAACGAAACGAAACCAATCGAAACGAAACGAAATCAAACGAAACGAAACCAAAAATCGAAACGAAACGAAACGGAAATTAAACAAAACTAATATCAATTTTGACTACATAAAAGTGAAAATAAATTCATTGAAATAAATTTTTGAACCATAAAATATAACTACCTGTATGTTTCAGATTACCGCTGTAAATTTTTAAGCCGTTTATATGAAATTTGCAAAAATTATATAATTATGTAAATAAGCGATGTACATTCCTATACCCTTTAATGTTTCTAATTTGTTTCATTTAATGATATTCAGACGTTTTGAGAGAGAGAGAGAGAGAGAGAGAGAGAGAGAGAGAGAGAGAGAGAGATGCCTCAAAACTTATCAGCAACATCACATAGCAAAGTATATACGCAAGTTTTGGAAGAGAGAGATAGAGATATGATGATGACACTGAAGGGGACATTCTAACAACAATTTTCTTTCTATCGATTTGAAATATTGTAAAAATAGAACGATCGAATACAATGTAATTTATAGCATACTGGTTGGTTACCAGTTTCTAACATATAATAAGAATTGTTGTAATATGTATAGCATGAATTTGGACGTCGTAATTTGACAAAATTAAAGTGCAATATAAAGAGGTTTTTTTTTTTACCTTAAATCAAACATGATCTCCTCTTTCTCTCCCTTTCACACGCACGCACAATGTATTTGAATCATTTTACAATATTTCATATCGATATAAAAAAGATCGTGTAGTTGGAATGTCTCCGTAAATACTGTAAACGCACTATATTTAGGGTGTACAATATTTGCCGGAATATAATTTTTCAACAAGTTAGCATGGGTTTGATTAACCGCATTTCTGAATTTACCTTTTTATCTACTTATATATTTTACATTTGGCAATGTACTTGATTTTGCGGACGCCGTTTTCCGCCAAAAACGCAAAATAGAATACATAGCCAAAGGGGTGAAGACAGTTTTATAATACGTTTACAGTATAATCATCTTTATATTGCAAGTTAATTTTGTCAAATTACGACGTCTAAATTCATGCTATACATAATACAACAATTCTTATTATATGTTAGAAACTGGTAACCAACCAGTATGCTCTAAATCACATTGTATTCGATCGTTTTGTTTTTACAATATTTCAAATCGACAGAAAGAAAATTGATGTTAGAATGTCCCCTTCAGTATCATCATCATATCTCTCTCTCTCTCTCTCTCTCTCTCTCTCTCTCTCTCTCTCTCTCTCTCTCTCTCAAAACGTCTGAATATCATTTTTATCATTTAATGAAACAAATTAGAAACATTAAAAGGTATACCAATGTACATCACTTATTTACATAATTATATATTTTTTGCAAATTTCGGATAATCGGCTTAAAAATTTACAGCGCCAATCTGAAACATACAGGTAGTTATATTTATGGTTCAAAAATTTATTTCAATGAATTTATTTTCACTTTTATGTAGTCAAAATTGATATTAGTTTTGTTTAATTTCCGTTTCGTTTCGTTTCGATTTTTGGTTTCGTTTCGTTTGATTTCGTTTCGTTTCGATTGATTTCGTTTCGTTTCGATTGGTTTCGTTTCGTTTGATTTCGTTTCGTTTCGTTTCGATTTCGTTTCGCACTTTACAGGCGCCCTAAAATCTGAGACATTTTGAATGCAATTTCTGACAAAATGGCAGGCAAATTCAAACGTGTATATTAACAAAATGCCTTGATACAACCCATTAAATGGATATTTTGTGAAATTAATTACATTTGCCTGTTCAAAAGGTTTGTAATGTATAAAGATATGTTTTTCCCATTCAGACTTCTTTAAACAGACTTAAAAAAGACACAAAGCAGATCTGCTTCACGGTTGCAAGTATATGGGACAAATTCTTACTATTCTTTCTATACTCTGTCCCGAGTTTTTGCTTCCATCACTTTTCGCTTGATATTTTGATAATAATAAATACCTTTGTGCTCAAACTACGTTCATCCATTAATGTGAAAAATGTCCAGATTATCTGTTTTGAAACGCCCCATTACCGCTTCAAGTTTCAATACACATCCCAAAATAGAAAGTCTATGGGGATTTTGCATTGCATCAGCCATTAATAAGCCTGGATGATATGTTGAAAAATTACTCGAGGTGTCCTGAGTACTTCCGAATGGAGAAGAGATGTAAACATTTTCCATCATAAATCTCCATAAGAAATTTGTTTTTGTTCCTGTTAACTTTTATGAGTGAAAAGGGTCAATTTGTACATGAAGATATTTTGGATATTTTCCATATAATCAATTTCAATTGTACTTCTTTCACAGGTATGTGTATTTTTATTAAAAATTATCATAAAGTGATGGAAGCAATAACTTGGGACAGACTATAGGGGCTCAACTGAGTTTGTATATGTACATAGGTTGGATATACACTGCAATTAGTTTTGTTTATATGGACTGAGGTAATTTAAAACATGTGTTCATTAGTAAAACATCTGACCAGAAATGCATAGACCCCTGACTGGATTCCTAATCCAGTCATTTATATTTCAATTCCTCATTTCCAGTATTATCAGATTATATAAAATTGTCTTTGATTAATTGGCATGGGACAATGTGTAATAACATTGTACTAGGTCCTTGTGTTTCAACAACTTGAAAAACACAATACAGGACTTTTCGGTTGATATTTCGTATACCTTAAGGATATAGATCTAGCGTATTAATATTCAAGTGCTGTCATGTTATTGCTTGAAGCTGTCATAGCAAAGGATACTGTCAATGTACTTACGGAATTCATTTGCATCTGCGCATCAGGATCAAACTGAGCAAATGACACCTTTTTTGGTTGCTTAGGTTTCTCTTCTTCTGGCTCATAACGCTCAATTTGAGGTGTCTGTGATGGCTGCATCACTCCTGCAGGAGCACCTGACGATTTAGCAAACATCGACGCCATGTTTCCAAGTACACGCTGGCAAGCAATGTCGTAAAATTAACTTTCGGATTCAGGATGCGTTTTATTAACGAATAAATTGTGATTTAAAATGCTTAGAATTTATTAGAACGTTGTATAAAAGCCACTGACATTGATTTGTTATTAAATAATACATCTTTCAACAAGGTAAACTCGCCACGACATCATTAACGACAACCATATGCGGGTCGTTTGTTTGGAAGGAAAATGTTGCAAAATAGTTTTCGTAGATGAGAAAAGTTTTTACCACATGTGAGTTATTTGCTGTGTTATTTTTATGCAGATATCGTTCAATATATTGAAACAGACAAGTGGAGGTTTTCTTGCTTGGCAGAGAGGGATAGCTGACAAGGTTAACACGTATGCATGGTGCAGCTACTATTTCATCCCCCCAGGCATCAATTTGATATAACGCAAATTTTCTTATTGTAGTCATTTTCTTAATTGTTTATTGTATTTTTGCATCCTGCTCTACTCTCCTCTTTTGGAAAAAATCCTGGTTATGGTGCTGATTTTCATACTGATCTAGGCTGCAATGTTACATTTTAAATTGGTCATTTTCATTTTTTGCAACAATAGCCCAAAGTCATTGTGAGATTTTTAGCTTTTTGAATATTAATGTATATTATAAATCAAATTATATGAAATATAATATGTTTTACAGTTCAACTGTTAGGGCTTACGCAGCACATAATTGTATGCAGGTACATAAGTATTATTTTGTTAATTAAATAATACTTATTTAACTGCATGCCTGCAAAACATTATTGTAGTTTTAAAGATTGACAGCGTGAAAAAGACTGAATAAAAAATACAGTTGAACTTCAATATCTCGAGCACTGATATCTTAAATACATTGGATAATATGTCAAAGTGATCTGCAAGTTCCAACCACTTAATTATTTTAAAAATATTTTACCCTCAATATTTCGAATACTAGGATATCGCGAAATTTTTAAACAGTCCCATATCTATATAGTCGAGATAACAAAGTTTGACTGTATATTAACTTTTTCATGGGTTTTTTTTTCAATCAAAATTTATAATTTTATGCTCCAGAATATATACTGTAGAAGCACACATTTTCGTTGGGTCAAAATTTCGTTGTTTTTAAACCAAATAAGATTTCGTTGGCATTTAATTTCGTCATATTGTAATCTCATTGTAATCATCAATACTTAGGTTAAAAATCCTTCATGATTTTAATTTCATTGATTTATACTGCCAACGAAAATAACGAAATTAAATCCTCAACAAATATTTCTGCTCCTACAGTATACAATACAGTGAGTTTTTTATTGAATGAAGAGAATTTGGTTACCGGTAATTATTAGTGGTCACTGGCTATTCTGATACAAAGTTGTTCATTGATTGTATAAACAATGTTCAATGCAGAGTTTCCCCCCTGATTATGATGTTGGAGTTCAATAACTATAACATTTTATTTTTGTGTTTAGTTTTCCTCTTATTTAACACTCCCTTATGAATAAAGTATGAGATGTAAAATATTAAATTACCTTAAAGTGCATGATTTTCTTAAAAGCTTTTTTACTAAGATTCTTGCAAGAACATGAAATGAGAAGATCTATGTAATTTACTGGAAATTGTGGGTCCAATTCTGACAGAAAATTACCGTAAATAAAAGGAGCAAAAGTTTTAATTTTCTCTTTGTCCAGTAATTATCATTGCTTGCAGGCTTTTCATGCTGACGAGCTGCGTCCAGCTATTAAGATGCATCAGGTCAAAACACATTAAAATGAAGCAATCTGATAAGTGATGTTCTCAAATATTGACCACCATAATCATTTACTGAAATGATCAGCTGTTGATAATTTTTGTTTGACCTTATCACAGGTGTTGGTAATGCCCCAATTTACACTGTCATCAGCTGTCATTGGCTAAACAATACTTCTGGTAGACTGGTACAGATGGGATAACATGTCTTAACCTTGCTATGACAGTTATAGTCAACCATTTATGAGGCAGAAAGGTTACTCATTATTTGTAGTACTTTGTTGGTAGAAAATAAGAGTTTTAAGTTCTCTTACCGAGTTGAAACATTATGGTGGTCAGGATTCAAGTTTTTTAATCAGAAGTATTTATAAATATCCTTTGAGGGAGCAGGATTGATTGGAAGAACCTAAAAGAGTTTGGCATGTGGCAATACTTGTGAATGCTTGTACTATACTATATCTACAGGAACTGTTGTTAACAAAATGGTGTTAATAGATACATTTTTCACAATTTATCATTAATGCAGTGGGAAATTCCTTCATTATTTGCATTAAAATGAACATTTATTGTTGTAAGATTTTATTTTATTTTGTATGTGGTGTGTACCTTAATCAAAGTTTCAATACTCTTATTTTACAGAACTGAGGAGAAAGTCTGTTGAATAAGAAGAACAATCATGCCAGTGGAAATAATGGAACCCGTAAATCTCACACGATCCATCTTCATCTGCAACCTTTTCAGTTTCTTTTTCGCAGCCAGCAAGTCATGTTTACTACCATTCCTGACAATTTACTTGCGATTTCTGGGATTAACAGCAACACAGACTGGCATTATAATTGGTGCAAAAACATTTTCTACTTTCATTTTTGCTCCACTATGGTCCAAGTGTGCAATTCAGTGTCGGAAAAGAAAACTTGTTTTAATGATAGCCTTGTTCATGATGGCTGTTACATATTTGCCACTGACACTACTGACTGGTCTAAGTCCATCAGTGGAAAGCTGTGATTCCCATGTTACACAGCAGAACTCCCCTCCCTTGCTGACCACACAAGCACCTGTCTATGTGAACAGAACGCATCACTTGCCAGATTTCAGCCCCACCTCACAGCCACCCAAACTTAATGTGTCAGCATCACCCACCACGATTCAAGCATCAAGTACGGTTCCAACAAAAGAAATTAAGAATGATGATGATGATTTACTTAAAGCTGTGAAGGAAATTTTGATGAAAGTTGGATTGCCTAAAGAAAAAGTACAACCTCTATCAGTTGAAGACATCGTTCAAAAGTATATATTAATATCTGAGGACGAAAGTCTTATGTCAACATTAAATTCTATGCTCACTAAGACTGACAAAATTATTTTGAAGGATTTCTTGACCAGAAATGGAGTGTCGGTTAGAAGAAAAAGAGATTTATCACTGAAGGACATGAAAGAGACATTTTTACTAAAACTACATGAAAAAATGGAACAAGCTAAACAGAATCTGTTCACTGTTGTGCTTGTAATACTGATTGTGGGAGAGGCCTTCTGTTCTCCTGTTGAAAAAATTGCAGATGATTCATGGTTTGAATTTTTGGAACAAATTGATGACATGGAAAAGTATGGAAAACACAGAATATGGAGCTCTCTGGCATACATTGTCTTCCCTGTGATAGTGACGCTGGTTGTTGACAACACCACTTGTTTGTTTGATCTAAAGGTCTACCCATTTATGTTTCATTTTTATGCATTTGGATTTCTTCTTGGAATTACATTTCTGATCGGTTTCTTTTATCCTGTTCCCAGTGCCCCCAAGTCTAAATACAAGAGTAAGTTAGGGGCTGCCACAGTGAGGGTCTGCTGTACTTGTGGTGGCCTGCTGTACGTGTTAACTTTAGTCATAATGGGCTTCATTTTCTCCTCCTACAGCAACTTTTTGTTTTGGTTGATTCAGGATTTAAATGGTAAAGAAATCACCATGGGAGTGTGCATTCTTGTGGCAAGTCTTTCTGAGCTGGTGGTTCTCGTTTTCAGTTCCCGTTTGGTCAAAGTATTTGGAAATGGTGGGATGATCAGTGTCTCTTTGCTCTGCCTGGCTGGTCGTCTGCTGTATTATTCCTACCTCTGGACGCCATGGGCTGTGCTTCCTGCCGAAGTCTTCCATGCCGTAACCCACACCATGATGTGGTTTGTTGTGTTGAGTAACAAAGCATTCAGAGTTAGTCCAACCATTGACAGGGCTATTAGGTCCCTTCTGTCTTCCGCTTATTTTGGTGTGGGATTCGGAGTTGGCAGCATAATATCCGGAATTATGTATGACCAGTATGGCCTTAGTATATTATTCAGAGGACTCTCAATTCTGTCTATTGGTTGGTGTCCCGTCTTCTTTCTACTGCAGAGATGCTGTCAGCCAAGAGAAGACAATGAGATTAAATATAGCCGTCTGCTTCAGTCTGATGATCACTCGGATGATGATATGGAAGATGATTGGCTGGAGCATGCCCTCAAGGACAAGTAAAATCACATGCCCTCAATATAAAGTAGAATCTCATGTTCAAGAAGACAAATAGAATCTTGTGTTTTTTAAGAGGATTGTTATAGCCAACTTCATAGTTTATTGTTCTAAATCTCAAATATTTTTTGATGAGAATGTTAATGATGAGTTATTTATATTAAGTGTTGATTTTGCTGTTATAGCACACTTCCAACAAAATATTTATGGTTGTTACAACTAATGTAGATTGATTATGCTTCCACACCTTTTTCTTGCTTTAATCATTGAATAGATTTATATGATATTTATAATTAGGATTTACCAGTAAAATGAGTTTACTTGTAACCAAAGATTTGTTGATTTAACGGGGATTACTCTGCTTCAATTGATATTCCTTGATTTTTGTTTATTTGGGGATGTGTCTTTGTAAAAAGTATTTTGGTTTTCTGTCATTTACTGTGTACAGGTAAATATTTGCCCCCATTTTATTATCTCCCCTTTCGCCCTCATTTTCAGCGTGCAAATTAAAGACTGGACAAATTCCAATGTCTGAAATTCCTTCACTTCAATTATTTTTTTACACAACTGTGTCTGAGTAAATTCAAGATGGGGCAAAACTTTTTGCAAGCGTAAAAGGGCAAAAATTACGCGGGGCAAAAATAACCCTGTATACAGTATTGTTTTTCATTATCAGTTTTGTTTGTTCAAGAAGAACTTTGTTTCAGCTGGAATGTTCGAAATTTTAAATATTCGTGAAACCAAGGTACAGATTTTAAAAGTAATGGACAGTCAAAAAATCTTTCTTTATCTGGTACTGAAACATGCCTATGATTTGAATAGCCATTGATTCTAAAAGAGAAATCCTTTTTTCCCAAAGCTCAATTATCATCAAGATCAATGAAATCCATTTCTGATAAATTTTTTGGTTTGCCAAAATTCATTTCCTTTGATTAGCACACTTGTTATTATTTTGATTGTGCCTTAAAATAGCAAGTGTCTTCCTTCACATATACATGTAATTTGGTGCTCCATGAATTGGTAACAATTTTGTATTACAATGTTTATGATTCATGATGTATGTATAGGTGTATACTGAAGTATCTATTAATATATCTTTTGTATCTTACTTATGTTTGTCATCAAAGTTAACCCTAAAAATGATGGAAAAAGAAAACTCATTCACTTTAAAAATTTCCTTCATTTATTTTTAGTTGTAGACATTCCATCACTTAATCTTTGGTGAAACCATGCAATTTCTAATACTATTTATCTGTTGAAACATTGAATTTAGTGTAGGTTAAGTTACCAGATTTATTTGCTTGTTTCTGATCATTGAAACTTTACTGATATCAGCTTTATTCTGCAGTTTGTTTTATACACATATTGAAATCCATTATGCCATAATATTACAAATCTAGCTTCCAAAGGTTTTTCGTTGTTATGGGTACATTTTTGATCCAAACAAATCGAGATTTTCTCTTTACACATTTTGTGAAATCCATTATATCCAATAATTTATGATTGTACAATTATTTTTTTATTGATATAAAGTGTTTATGTCTTGAACATCAGCATTTCCCAGCATTATATCTGTACATGCTCAGAGCTTCCAATTGTGAACTTGTTTGTACTGATGCTTCCTTCCTCTAATGCTCATCTCTTCAATGTGCAATTATGTTTTATGGTGTACATACATTGTAAAAATTTACAATTAATATTGGTTAAAAATCTCAGTATATACATGTATACATTCCACTTTTACTTTTGTTTTATTTTGGTTTCAAGTAATTTGGTTGTGTATTTTTGGGTATTATGTACATAAAATCTCTTTTTTGTTTATAATTATACAGATGGACCATTCCTCTTGTTAACGATCTCTTCATGCATTCATTTTCTGGTGTTGGTTTGTTTATACTTTGTTACAAAGAATTATCATTATTTTTTTTTAATCATATTGGTTTTCTAATTAGTTACAGATTGAAATAAAGCATTTAATGTTGTTGAGCATTATTTATTTAGATGTCATTTCTCTTTCATTTTCATTAACTCATTCTTTAACTTATTTATTTCATTAAAACATTACAGTTATTAAATGGCCCCAACTGAATTGGAAATTCTTGCTAGAGGACAAATATGGTTAGATGCTTAAGTTCAGATGAAACAAAGCATCACAAAAGTGAAAATTTATGTACTTCTATTTATTTATCAAACAAGAAACAAAACCATTAGATACAAACTATTTGTACATTTTGAAAAGTATCTATCATCAGTGTGCTTGTCAAATCTTTGACTACAAAGATGGATGATTCATCATCCTTTTTTAATGAGGCCCATGGGCCACATCACTCATCTGAACAACAGTTTATCTATTTTGAAATTTTTAATACATGTATAAATTAAAGTTTATAAATTAAAATATTGTAAAAACCACAAAACTTTTCATGTATTTTAAGATTTTCACAATACAAAAGAAAAATAACAATTTAAAAAAAATCCTGCTTCTTTGGACATACAATCAAAAGATCTTTGAGGCATCAACTGACCAATCTGATTAGGGCCCCGCAAGGATTTGCGGGTGCCCTATAGTAATCACTCTGTCCATCCTTCTGTCTGTCCGTCTCACTCTTCCGTCCACAAATTTCCTGTTTTTTTTCTTATAACTTTTTTTATGGTTGCCCAATCAAGTTCAAATTTGGTATGGTAGTTCAGTAGGCAGAAATACATATTTTGATGCTAAGTTTGGTTCTCTATGTCTTCTGGTTTGGAGCTGGGGTAGTGGGGTAGATTCCTAACTATGCATAAGAATGAATGGGCAAAGAGAGATAACTGCTGAGAATGAATAGGCAAAGAGAGATAACTGCTGAGAATTTTACCATTGTATACATGGAAGGCTGTGCAATATTTGTCCTTTGGGATTAATTAACCTTCCACAGGAAGAAAATCCTAAGCTTTATCTTTACCTGTCACATTGAGATTAATTACTGCACTGCCTGTGTCTGCAAATGAACTTTGTTTTGAAGTTAAGGTCAATTTTGAATGATGTGTAGTATTGTGTACTTTCTTTGAAATATGGATTTAAAATATAATATTCATATTTTATTTTGGTTAAAATACCGTACACAATGATTTATGATAATTTTATTGAAATCTTAAATCAAAATACATGTATATATTAAGATATCCTTTTTCACTTTTTTATTTTTATGAATTATTTATTTTATTTTTTTCTGCCTTAATGCTGTTAATTTTAACAGGTTATCAGATAATAACCCCATTCTGTCATTTCTGACAAAAAAAATCTTATTGTAAATTTAGAAGAAAAGGATGAGAGAGCAGAACAATTAATCCCCTGGGATTAATTATCTTGCCTGCTGCAGTAAATTTAGAGGCTTACCGGTATCTCTATCTGTCATATCGAGATTAATGAACACCTTTGTCTGCACTGATGTTTGTTTTGAAGCAAATTAAACTCTCATTCCATGAGCTGCACCCTAATATTTTTACTCCTCAGTTTAAAGGATGGTATTTGATAAAGAATATATTTCATTCTAGTCCAAATACTTATATTCTGTAAAATAAAAAAAAAATATATGAATTACAATAAATTAAAAAAAAAAAAATTATTAGATAGCAGTTTTTTGATTCTTTTTTTTTTAATGGATGTTTTGGTGTTGTTGTTGTTTTTGGTTGCTGTGTTTATATTAAAGGAAACTTAAGAATAGTACCTGAAAATGTTCCATCTGTAAGCCCTGATTAAATTCAATAAATGGATGAGAGCAGGATAATTAATCCCCTGAGATTAATTATCTTGCCTGTTTCAGAAAATCTAAGGTCTGTCTTTATCTGTTACCGGTATATGTGTGTCTGCAAGTGATGTTTGTTTGAAGTTGAGGCAAAGCCTAGGTATCAATTCTTTGTTTTTTAACAAATTTTATTTCATCCCATGTTAACCCCCTTTATCCCGTGGATATGTCTCACTGGATATTTTTTTGATATCCCACAGTTGTGACTTTACAATGGGATTTGCGTAGGCATAATGAAGTAAAGTAATGTGGAGTTTTATAAACAGTGTAAACATTAATTGTGGTGTATAAAACATGGGATAAATAGAATCTCATATGATTTGTAGTATAATATGATTTTTATCCAACTTGTGTGTGTTTTATCCCCTCACTAAGGCTCAAGAAAAAAACACTTTAATCGTTGGATGAAAATCATATGCAACTACAAATCACCAGATCCTATATGTTGCAGTTCTTTACATCTTCTGCCGGGCATTTATTTTTCATCATTGTTAATATAAAGAGGATGGAATTCAAAGTTTTTTTCACTTCTCTATATTAATTGTCATAGCGGGGCCCTTCCTGACTGGTCAGTTTTCTAGTTATCTATTAAAGGTAACAGAATTGGGATATGACTAGTACAAATAATATAACAATAGGCCTTAATGGTTACCTGAGTAGCATATAACCCATACACAATCTTGTCGAGGAGTCTCATATATGCATTTAATTAGGTTTCATTCTGGAGTAGAAAAATTAAAAATTTGTAAAAACGACCACCTCCCTGCCTGAAATCTTTCAAAAAGAACTATGAAGCCTATAATTCTGGTGAAAAACTTAAAGATCTGGTCTACAAAATCATGAATTCAGTTTTCCTTTCAGGTGTGTGGGAGTAAAGAAGATAATTTTTAAACATTCTATGCATTAACACCTATACATTCGTTTTGGCCCTGCCCTAGAGTCAAAACCCATACTCCAGGGGACATAAAATTTAAAATTTTAGTAGAGGACTTCCTGGTAAACATAATTATGAAGTCATTTTTTCATACAGATGTGTGAGAATAGAGAAGAAAATTTTTAAACATGTGCATTAACACTATATTGCTAGATTGCCCCCCCCCCCCCAAATGTCCTGAACCCCTGATCCAGGGACCATGAATTTCACAATTTAGGTAGAGGAGTTAGTGGACATCATGATAACCATGTATTCAGTTTTTTGCCCACATGTGTGGGAGTAAAAAAGAAGATTTTTTTTTTTTTAGATTTAATACATTTTTTCCTATATGGCCATATTGGCCCCACCCTAGAGCCTGAACCCCTGACTCAAGGGCCATGAATTTCACAATTTTTTGGGAGAGGGCTTCATGGACATTATAACCAGGCATGTAGTTTTTAACAAATATATATGAGAGAAGAGAAGATTTTCTAAGATTTAATACATTTTTACTATATGGCTATACTGGCACCACCCTAGAGCCTGAACCCCTGACTCAAGGGCCGTGAATTTCACAATTTTGGTAGAAGGCTTCATGGAAATTATAATCATGCAATTATATTTTAACAAATATTAATGGGAGTAAAAAAGAAGATTTTCTAAGATTTAATACATTTTAACTATATGGCCATATTGGCCCCACCCTAGAGCCTGAATCCCTGACACATAGGTCATGAATTTCGATTTTTTTTGGTAGAGGGCTTCATGGACATTATAACCAGGCATTTAATTTTTAACTGATATATATGGGAGTAGATAAGAAGATTTAATACATATTTACTATATGGCCATATTGGTCCAACATTAGATAGAGAACCCCTGACCCAGGGGCCATGAATTTCACAATTTTGGCAGAGGGCCTCATGGACATAATAACCATGCAACCAGTTTTTTCCTCACATGTGTTGGGGTAAAGAAGATTTTTGAAAATTTTGCCTTTTTTGTTGTTGCATATTTGGCCCCCACATGTGGTACCCCAATGGTGGTAGAGCCATTAATTTCACAATTTAGATTCCTCTTACAATAGAGATGCCTCACAACAAAAATGGTAACAATTAGCTTTGTAGTTTTTAAGAAGTTAAACAAGAGGCCCTGCCCCATGGGCCACATCGCTCACCTGAGGGACAATAGGTATGATAAAATCAGCTAAATGGAGTCATAATACAAACTATCTGGACAATGTACAATGATACATGTCGATCCTGTATAAATAAAGTCTATTTTTCCCCCTGGATATTCTTATGTTTATAATCATTAGTCCCTTTTCTAACAGGATGATTTTATAGTCATATCACATGTTGAGTATTGCAGTTCTCAAAAAGATCCTCAACAATTGGTTATATATGGAATATAAACCTACATCAAACTCTGAACTTTCTTGTGAGGCCGAAGAATTGTCCTAGGGCCAAAGTCTTAACAATTATAAAGAATCATTTGGCTGATTAGTTTCTGAGAAGATTTTTAAGATTTACTCTACATATTCCTATGTAAAACTTTGACACCCCCCCCCCCCCCCCCCCCACCATTGTGGCCCACCCTTCTCTCGGGGGTGTCATTATTTTCACAACTTTGAATCTACACTACCTGAGGATGCTTCCACACAAATTTCAGCTTTCGTGGCTGATTAGTTTCTGAGAAGATTTTTTAAGATTTACTCAATATAGTCCTATGTAAAACTTCGACACCCCCCTGCCCAATTGTGGCCCCACTCTACCCCCGGGGGTCATGATTCTCACAACTTTGAATCTACACTACCTGAGGAAGCTCCCACACAAGTTTCAGCTTTCATGGCTGATAATTGTTTGAGAAGAAGATTTTTAAAGATTTACTCTGTATAGTCCTATGTAAAACTTTGATTCCCTATTGTGGCCCTTGACCCTAATCCCAGGGATCATGATTTTCACAACTTTGAATCAACACTACCTGAGGAAGCTCCCACACAAGATTCAGCTTTCCTGGCTGAAAAGTTTCTGAGAAGATGATTTTTAAAAAACTTATCCTATATATTCCTATATTAAACTTCTACCCCCCCCCCCCCTTGTGGCCTCAACCTACCCCTAGGGGTCATGATTTTCACAACTTTGAATCTACACTGAGGATGCTTCTACACAAATTTCAGCTTTCCTGGCTGTTTAGTTTCTAAGATGATGATTTTTAAAGATTGACTCTATATATATATTCCTATGTAAAACTTCGTTCCCCCCCATTGTGGCCAACCCTACCCCCGGGGGTCAGGATTTTCACAACTTTGATTCTACACTACCTGAGGATGCTTCCACACAAGTTTCAGCTTTCCTGGCTGATTAGTTTCTGAGAAGAAGATTTTTAAAGATTTACTCAATATATTCCTATGTAAAACTTCGACACCCTATTGTGGCCCTATCCTATCCCCTGGAGATCATGATTTTCAAAACTTTGATTCTACACTACCTGAGATTGCTTCCACACAGGTTTCAGCTTTTCTGACTGATTAGTTTCTGAGAAGAAGATTTATAAAGATTTACCCTATATATTCCTATGTAAGACATCGACCCTCCATTGTGGCCCCACCCTATCCCCTGGGGATCATGATTTTCACAACTTTGATTCTACGCTACCCGAAGATGCTTCCACACAAGTTTCAGCTTTCCTAACTGATTAGTTTTTGAGAAGATTTTTAAAGATTTACCCTATATATAGTCCTATGTAAAATTTCGCCCCCCCCCCCCCCCTTGTGGCCTTACCCTATCCCCATGGCTCATGATTTTCACAACTTTGAATCTACACTACCTGAGGATGCTTCCACACAAGTTTCAGCTTTCCTGGCTGATCAGTTTTTTGAGAAGAAGATTTTTAAAGAATTACTCTATATATTCCTATGTAAAACGTCGATCCCCCATTGTGGCCTCACCTTACCCCTGGGGGTCATAATTTTCACAACTTAGAATCTTCACTACCTGCGGATGCTTCCACACAAGTTTCAGCTTTCCTGGCTGATCAGTTTTTGAGAAGAAGATTTTTAAAGAATTACTCTATATATTCCTTTGTAAAACGTCAATCCCCCATTGTGGTCTCACTCTACCCCTGGGGGTCATGATTTTCACAACTTAGAATCTTCACTACCTGAGGATGCTTCCACACAAGTTTCAGCTTTCCTGGCCTAATGGTTCTTCAGAAGATTTTTTAAAATTCATCAAAAAATTTCATTCATTTCCAATTATCTCCCCTGGAAAAAGGGCATGACCCTTAATTTTCACAACTTTGAATCCCCTTTGCCTAAGGATGATTTGTGCCAAGTTTTGTTGAAATTGGCCCAGTAGTTCTTGAGAAGATGTTGAAAATGTGAAAAGTTTACAGACGGATGGACATACAGATGACAGACAAAATGTGATCAGAAAAGCTCACTTCAGCTTTCAGCTCAGATGAGCTAAAAATGTAAAATTGTTAACACATGACGGACAAAAACAGACAGCAATAGGTCACCCTAGTTTACTTACGTGACCTAAAAAGTTAAATCACTTGATACAAGATATTAAGACATGAAGGTGTTTACATAGTAATATTACTAAAGGACTATATATATATGGTTTGAGTCTAAAATGGCCCCCTAAAATGAACATTGTCATTTCACTGTAATTCTTTGTTTTATTTGTACAAATATACATTTGAAATTTTTTCATAATTTTCATTTTGATTTTAAAGCCCACAATTTAAAAATATGACATCATAAAGTTTACCTTTTCCTGCCATTTTCTGATTTTTAGCATAAAACGGCTTGTTTTGAGGCAGTTTTTCTTTAAGGAAACATTGAGTGATTGCTTGAACAAACAAAATATTTTCACCAAAGATGTATCTCCCCAATACTTATAAGTTACAAAAAGTTCGTTCTTGTTCAAAGAGTCGCTCTATATTTCCCATTCGATAAAAGATAAGAAAAATGTAAATTTTTGATTGATTTTGATTGAATTATAAAAATAGCGTCACTTCTGACGTCATATACAGCCAGTGAGTGCATATAAATCAAATAAATAGGTGAAACACATATTTCATGTCATCTCTTTTATAAAATAACACAGCAAATTAATGTACCCGAATCATTTTAAAACTAGCGAATTTTGGGGGCCAAATTTGACAAATATCATATATAGTTCTTTAGCATTGTATTTCTAGAGTAAGAGATATTTAGGCATTTCCTCTATAATTTCTATGTTGAACTTTGTACCCTTCTAGGGTCCCCAGTATTAGTTCAGTGGGGGGATGGGGGGAAGGGGTTGTTGCCAACATTTGTACTATTTACAATACCTGGGGTATACATTATCTGAGGATGCTTGCATAGTAACCTCTCAAATTGCATCATTGTAGTTTCTAAGGAAAATGTTTTAAAATCATTTATATCTCTACATATTTTTAGGTCAACTTAAAACCTTTCTTGGGGCCCCAGTATTGGCTTAGGGGTCACAGTTTGAACAATTTAGAATCAACACTAAGGATGCTTTTATTGTTAATTAAGAAACTGTAGCATTGAATTCTTTACATTTTCTCTATGTTATATTGGTCTGGGGGTCATGGTTTTTATATTTTAGAATCAACACTGAGGATGCTTGCTGGTAATCTCAAAAAGAGTAGCATTGTTGTTCCTCTTAAAGCTGAACACCGCTCGTAAATAGGCACTGTCCGCCATATTTCTCTTTAATCACTGCTGTCCCTACAACCCTTATATAAGGGACAGACCTCTAAACAGTTCAAAGTACTTCGCTGTAGAGGTCTCACCTGTGTGGACGTACATTTTGTCTCGCCGTGTTACTCGGTCGCGATGAAATTGTCAAATTTTACGCACCTTTTTGATGCCAGAAGAATACTAACGTCAAATAAATTGGTCAATGCATTATTTACGAACAGAAAATGAACATAAGATAAGAAAAAAAATGCATAAAATCTAAAGACCATGAAAGGAATACTACATGTCGGCCACGAGGTTCAGGTGTGCAATCGGGTGTAACGAAATCGAAGGGTTTATATACCAGGTATCTGTGTGACGGTGCCTATTTACGAGCGGTGTTCAGCTTTAAGGCCAAATTTTCTTTTCCTTCAGTTCAGGTGAGCAAAAAACAACTTAAAAAACAGAAGAATATTTTGTTTTATTATTTCTACTCAGTTAAAACCAAAACACTTGAAGAAATTATGGTAATAAATATTTCAACCTGTATGAAGAAACATTCTATAGTTGTTAAACAAAAATTCTGTTCTGAATGTGCAGATCCATCTGTGGTAGCCAAGGGACACAATTTGCCCCTCTGAGCAGATCATCTCCCTTGGTAAGCAAAGATGGTTCAGATCATTATCTTGTCAATATCACAGTGGAATGTACGACAGATCCTTGCTACTGAAAGTTAAAAAATTCTAAGCAATTACATGCAATGCACATCAACATCAGGAATGAAAGCGAAGAATATTGTGTCCATCTTCATTACTCTTGATATAATCATACACCAGGTATATTAATGATTTGTACAGCAATTCTGTAGAAGCCTTGAAGGGCACCTGTCCCATTTTGCTTTCAAACAAGTAATTACTCTGTTCCACTACAATGAAGGGGTTATCAAGGATATAAATAGGAATGAAAGATTGATATGAACATTCCACAATGTTTCAAGTCAAAATGATGCAGTCATTCACATAATGTAACTACTGAAATGAATCAACAACAACAAAATTAGTTTTTGAAATTCAAAGCTTAACATGAATATCTGCATGTATGTACATGGAAAGAATATTTGCAAGTATGTACATGTAAAGAAACAGAGAATTTATTTACAAATAAGTAGAAGTTTTTGAGAACATTAATAAAATATATAAGATAAGAAATGGTGACTTTTTTTCATCTGCAATTTCTATCCATTTCTTACCTCCCCCTCCCTTTTCCTTAAAGACCAACAAAAAAATCTACCGGTATTCGACAAAATACATTTAAAGTGAAATTATGATTCCTAAAATAAAAGAGACATACAATATCATACAACATATTTTCACATGATTGAGAAATTAAAATGAAAAATAAACAAAAGAGTAATCACAAATATATCACATCATTCTTAAAGAAGTTGCATTTTATTTTATTATTTTTGTTATGATTGTTTTATTAAACGATAATCTCTTCCTGTAAGGTGTCACGGGGGCTCACTGTTGTATTAGTTGCGATTCCACACCTTGGTTCTGCAGTGTTCCTCTGCCTGAAAAAAGCCAAGAACACATTCATTAAACAAAAATTTTTAAAACTTGAATATCATCAGCCTCAAATTTTCAGTCAATCTTGCAATGACTTGATCTGTTTACCTGACACTTCTGGGCGTTTTTCAGACTGGCGCACCAATAAGATGGTCCATAGGTACACTCCTTCTTTCCCAGCTTTTGCTGTCTACTTTTAAAGAACAGTCTGGTATCTTTGGGAGCTGGTTTGGTTTTCTTCATCAAATGATTGATAAGGGACTGTTTTACACCATATTTTGAAGGACAAAGTTTGATTTCCTGTACAGAAAATAAGAAGCATTATTTATAAAACTGGATACTACAATTACAGTTCTTTAGTGAATAAACATCAATCCATGTACAGCTGTACATCAGAAGTGACAATGCTGAAATACCTGACAAATCTTCTTTGGATCCAAGAGTTGTGAGAACAATTGGGCAATCACAGGACCATACTGGGCCACGATAGTGTCACACTGGAATTAATTATTGAATAGATATACATGTACATATGATCCAAAAGCATTTAGTCAGATACTCTTATAATCATATAATTTTGTTTTGCATTTGGTAGAAAAGTTAAAGAGCCAAGATTTCATTTGAAATCTTTAAATATACATTTCAAATAAAAATTGCAAAACAAGTAGGACAAAAAGGAACTAATTTCTTTTAAATCTGAAATGAGTAACCAGTCCTAATGTAAAAGTAAACCAATGTATGGAATATTGTAAGAATGGGGAATCCAATGAATGTGTGAGTTTCTTACCTCCTCCTTGAATGTTGTGGGGAGGAAGTTACAGACTTGGTCGAGGAGTGCCTCTACAGCCTGGACAGTCTTGTTCTCCTTCAGCGCCTCATCCAGGTAATTCAGGATCACCTCGCACACCTCACACTTCTCATCCCCCAACCGCAAACTAGCCACTGAAGTCAAGAAGATTCTCTATCAGTAAAAACTGCCCACAAGTGATTTTCAAAGCAGATGAACAAATAAGGAATTCTATGCAAACAAAGCGATTCTTGAGTAACTACCAAAACAGTTATTTGTTGGAGAAAAAAAATTCCACCTACCTTGACCCGGGATGGGAAGAAACCTGATGGAGTTTACATTAGTTTTCTTTTGTTTGCTTGAGCACAGGTTTAGGGCTTTACAAACAGTCTTTGGATCACCCTCCTGAATCAACAGGTTAATCACAAGGTCTGCGTATTGGTTCACGAAGTCAGTGCACTCTTGGCTGATGGTAGCGGGAAGCTTGGAGCAGACCATTTTCAGGGCATTCTCAATGGCTTCTCTGTTGAGGTTCTCTTTCAGAATGTTGTCCACTTCAGACATGATGTACTCGCACAAAACACATTCAACCGAGGCATCTACACTCTTAGCTAAAATAAATAATATGAAATATATATTTACTAGTATACAAAATAACATTGCTTACACAAACTTACATGTAAATGTGTACCTGGATTGTAATTCTATTGGAAAAAAACCTGGTCATTTAGTCAAAAGCAAAACAAGAGGCCCAAAGGCCTTGTTATGATAAAGAACATCAAACACCTTAAAAAGCAGTTTTCTGTATGGAAACCTAAAGCCACATGCCTTAAACACAATGGGTTTTAAATTTTTGACATGCCAATATAGCAGTATACTGTAGAATCAAGTATATTCATTAAGCTAAAAATTTCATTGATTTTAAACCAAATACAATTTCGTTGGGATTTAATTTCGTCATATCGTATCTTTAAAATGTATAACATATCAACTCTGTATTTATGAATACTTGGGTTAAAAATTCACCATAGATTTAATTTTGTTGATAAATACTGCCAACAAAAATAACGAAATTAAATCAAAGAATATTTCTGCTTCTACAGTAGAACTTTATATAGATTGAAATACAGTGTATGTGGTCCATTCTTTGAAAGCTGTAAAGGAGGAAATGGTAAACTTGGCCCATCAGATTGAACAACACAAGAAATGCAATAAATCAAACCAAAATGAGGTGTTTTATGTCAAAAATTTCATTTTGCACAACTTTCAAATTTAACAATTTTTTTTTTTTAATAGTGTTTGGTATATACATGTACATGTATATTTGTAGTTCTAGACTATAGTATGAATTGTAGTAAAATAAGATTCCAGTAAACTTAGTTCTTCCACACTAATTTACCTTTGGCACTGGCTTGGCACAGGTTTAGGGCTTTACACACAGTCTTTGGATCTCCCTCCTGAATCAACAGGTTAATCACAAGGTCTGCATACTGATTCACAAAGTCAGTGCATTCCTGGCTGATGGTAGCGGGAAGCTTGGAGCAGACCATTTTCAGGGCATTCTCAATGGCTTCTCTGCTGCGGTTCTCTTTCAGAATGTTGTCCACTTCAGCCATGATGTACTCGCACAAAACACATTCAACCGAGGCATCTACACTTTTTGCTAAAAAAAAAATGCAAAAATCATACATTAAATTTATTCATGTAGAATTTAATTTTAAAAAATATACAATTAACAAAACAGAAAGTTACATTAAGTAATCTACCAAGATTTTTAGCAGACACCCTGTAGTTCATTGTTAAAATATAGTTAAACATTCTAATAACAAAGTCCCAGGGACGGGCATATTTACTTCTTTATAAGGGTATTTCTTCGTATCCATCAGTATACAACATGTAATAAAATCATGGGGAATGAACATTACTTTTCTGTAAGCATCATTTCATTATAAGCATGTTTGCTATAACTGTGTTTTACTGTATAGGTAATATATTTTATAAAAGGGTTAAACATAGCTAAATGTAGGAAATACTGTATCTGTTTCAAATAGCATTTAAGAATTAAATTGTGTATTAAATGAAAATATATGTTGCATCCCCTTGCCATGCATTGATAAGCTTAAAAATTTTGTAGGTGCATTCATTAAAAGTATCGTTGCAATGGAATGTTAATACCTTGGGGCATAAGATAGTCATACAAGGACAGGTATCTTTCTCTTAAGATGCATCATCTTAAGAGTCTGTTGATCGTAAGCCTCACAATATACACAATATAATCAGAATCAGCAAGTGCTAACAGAGAGATGGAATATCCACATCAGTATAATGCTCAATAAATATGAACAGATGTATAAAAAAAAACCAGATTCCACACCAGGTTACCTTTGGCACTAGCTTGGCACAGGTTAAGGGCTTTACACACAGTCTTTGGATCTCCCTCCTGAATCAACAGGTTAATCACAAGGTCTGCATACTGGTTCACAAAGTCAGTGCATTCCTGGCTGATGGTAGAGGGAAGCTTGGAGCAGACCATTTTTAGGGCATTCTCAATGGCTTCTCTGCTGCGGTTCTCTTTCAGAATGTTGTCCACTTCAGACATGATGTACTCGCACACAACACATTCAACCGAGGCATCTACACTATGCAAGTGGGAGACACCTTAAATAATATGAACAAGAGATTGATTGCAGGAAAAAACAAATACTTCAGTTTTAACAATTGTTCATGTATCTAACATTTGATTGTTAAAACAGAAATCAAAATACATAAACAAAAATAACATAAAATGATACACATTTTCAAAAATGTTAAGGTTTTTGTTATAGGGTAAGGCAAATTCATACCATTGCGTTTTTCAGAGACCAGCTTGACATGATGCAGCTGCTGCTTAGCAGGTGCTTTGTCAGCAGTACACAGACCAAGTTTGGAGCACACTTCCTTGGGCGGCATGCTCTTCAGAAGATCAATCAAGATCTCTGTGTACTGCATGACAAAGTTGGAGCACTCTTTGGCGAGGTCACCAGTGGACAGGCGATCACACACAGACTTCAGGGCGCTCTCGATCTCCTCCTTTACTTTGCTTCCTTGCAGGATGGTGTCTACTTCCTTCATGATCATTTCACACAGGACACATTCTGTTGTAGATTCCACTGGTTTCTGTATAACTGCAAGCCATTCATTGATATCCATATATTTAATGTACATGTAACTGACCTTTTAATCATATGACAACATACATTTACATGTATATATGTGTGCATGTACTTCTTTTGCCAATTATTTCAATATGAAAATAACACAGGTGAAATTCTATTTGTTGTTGTTGAATATTACATGAATTGTACCTAATTTCTTGGATTCAGAGGTGCACAGCTTTAAGACTGTGCAGACTGTCAGGGGATCTAACTCCTGTCCAATGAGATCCAAAATAGCTGGTGCATATTGTTTTACAAAGTCGCTGCAGTCATCTGAGTACTTGGCAGGCAACCGCTTGCAAACAGAGTTCAACGCCTTCTCCACCTCTTGCTGTGGTAACAAGAAAACAGGAAGCATACAGCTATATTATATGTCAATATATGTAAATGAAACAAATATGAATTATATTCATATGTAAAATAATGTATTTTCTTCTACAAAAGTAACCTACAGTAGTTGAGTTCTTTAGAATCATGGAGTCCAACTCATTGATGACCATCTGACACAAATCACAGAGTTCTCCAGCTTTTGGTTTTTCCTGTACATTTACTTTTGGTTTCAGCTGTATTCCTGGGAGGATGGGCTTAGCAGCAACATAATCAGTTGTTTTACAGAATCCAAGCATTGTACACACTGTAGTGGGATCCTAAGAAAAGTATTCAATATTTTTGGTTTACAAATCATGTAAATACTGGTAACATAATATGTCTACTACAACAAGAGAGATATAACATATATGTGTTAGATATGCAATTTCTTTTCAGCAATAACCGAGTTCAAGTATCATATAGTACAGGTAATTTTTGTATGTTCCAATATTTTGTAAAACAGATTGATAAATTACCAGTTCATTGGCGATCAGTTCAAAGAGTATATCTGCATATTCATCAACTGCTGTTTTACACTGAAATAAATAACACAGGAACATAGTAGAGGAACAGTTTTCATCAAATACTGTTAACAATTTTCATATAATGCAGATCTCGGCTTTCTCCAAAAAATGAAAAAATGTGTACATCTACCTGATCTGCTAATGAGCCAAGTTTTTCACACAACTCTGTCTTGATGTAGGCCTTGATTTTTTCCTGGATAGAAGAAATTTCTTTATTAAGTAAAAGGTTTAGTAAATTGTAAAGAAGACTGAAACATAGTACATGAAACTTCATGCATGTATTTGTTTTTATATCTCAAAACAGTACTTCATCTTAACCCAGTAACTGTTTCATGTACCTGGTTAGTAGGATCGCGGTCCATGTCCCTGACCTTTGACATGACCTCTTTACACAGGTCACACTCCTCCACCCCACCAATTTTAGCCTAAAATGAACACAACAATTTCTCAGAATTACCTGATTAATCTTATCTTTCAGGACATTCAGAATTTCAGTGATCACAGTGTGACACATATCACATTCTTCATCTTTGACATTCTTATAAACCTGCAAATCACATTATACTAGTAATAGAAACTTTGAAATGAAACACGATTTCCAAATATCCAAATATAGTACTTTGTACCAATACTGACTACCTTCTAGTTGTTTGTACATGTACCTTATTCAACTTTTTCAATTCAGTCCTGTACTGAATTCTTGTGACCAATGCCTTGTTAATGTTTGTACCATTACAGAATCCCATCATGTTGCAGAATACTTGAGGGTCCTGAATAAAAGAATAATATAACATCAAGTTTTGTTGCCACTTGATAATGTGATCAAGTTGGTGATTTTTTCAAATTTAACTTGATCTCTTAAAATTAAGAAAGGCATGGAATTTATTTTCCAATACATTACTTACTACTTCGCTGCCAAGAGTTTGCAGCAGTTGTGGTACTAGTTCATCAACAATGAAGTCACACTGCAAACACATTTACAAGTTTTAAAGTTTATGTATCAGAGTACTGCATTCATAAAATCAAGACCTACTGACATTGTATATAACTTTATGCTTTAGTCAAGGAGTGTGCATACATATAGCTTACATGTAGACTAAACTATCAGCATCAACCCAACAAATAAATGTACCTATTCCCTTTTATTTTACATGTAAATAATTCAATGCCATTTAAATGTATCTGCATGCAGCAAAACCACATATATTACCTGTTTTCTCTGCTGTTTAAATCCTACATCATACCCTTTATAAATCTTACTTCATATATTCTTTATAAATCTTTATAAATTCTACATCATATGAAAGCTGTACTTATAGTCTGTCTCACGATATTTATGGTGCACATTTGGATGCTTTTTAATAATACACATACCTGTGGAAGAAAATTTCCAAAATATTTTATTCACACATTATCATTTTTCCCTCGTAAAAACTCACAGGAACGAAAACAGATTTCCTACAGAGATTTATGATGGGGAATGTTGACATCTTTTCTCCATTCAGAAGTCACTCGGATTACCTCACACAATTTTTCAACATTATCATCCTGGCTTATTTATGGCTGATGCAATGCTCAATTCCCATAGACTTTCTATTTTTAGCCGTGTATTGAAACCTAACAAGCTAGAGGGGGCATTTCAAAAGGGAAATCTTGGGATTTTTCCATACTATTGAATGAACATCTTCTGAATCAAGAGGTATTCATAAATATCAAATAATTTAAGAAAATATGCGGCAAAAATATCTTGGGACAGCCAATAACAGTATAAACCACACAAGCTACTCTCTATCTTACCAATCCCTCCTCAGATGGCAGCTGTGTACACAGTACATTCTTCAGCATATCTTTAATTTGATCCTAAATATAAATCATATGCAAATGTATATTCAAAATTTCTGTTTGACCTTCTTATTTTTACACAAAATGAAGTTTTTTGAAACTCAATGGAGGTTTTTAAAATCTACAATACATTCAATATTAATTTTACATATTGCTTACTATTGTTGAATTATCTTGGATCAACTGCTTAATGTCCCCAAAAAACGCCACACAATCCTTGCAGATCTTGGTAACTTTGCCTGATACTTTTGGAACTTCTTTGGGATACTAAACCAAAAATTTCAAATTCTCATTTTGGTTCAGTATTTATTACAAATTTTTTTTTCTTAAACATGTAAATCTCCTTGCATTGAATTGTACTTGTACAGTAAACTTTCTCATGATTACGTTTTAAAATTCATTTCTCAATTAGAATAATCTATTATCAGTGGATGGAAAACGTAAATTGAGGATTTGCTTTAAATGAAAATGATAGTTTTACAGATAAAACAAATTACAGATGTATCCACAGCCCATCCACAGTACATATATTTGAATATTTTAATATTTGGCTATAATCAAGGTTTAGTGTACATGTATATGATTTTGGAAGATGTAATCTTGTTGTATCTCAATGATATTTATGAATGCAAACCTGGTGTGTTTTGTCTTCAAATCCCTTGCACTGCTTGACAGCTGCACACAGCTGTTCATCTGACTGAAAGTGGATAAGTTATCAATTAGGTGACGTGCAATGCACTGCTTTTCCTTATGATACAGAGCAAACCAATCACTATGCTACACCCCAAGAGGAAACAAAATTCTATTTACAAGGAAGCTCCTTTTCAATTTCAAGCTGTATATCAAAATGTTTCCTTCCTCAATTATCAAATGTCAGATCAAAGTATTATTGATATGTTTATAATGCCAGAAAACACAAACCAATTACAATCAAACATGTGTAATGGAGACTTAACACAAATTGTTTGATAAGTTACAAAGGTGATTTGTGAAGTGGTATTATCCAAACTAGATCAGATTAACATTCAACATTGTCGGAATCAAATTATACTGTCATTCGTTTCTGAGGTATCTGTAACAAGATACTTTTTACACTGAATTCTTTTCTACATAGTGTAGATGTATTTTTACACTAATTTTGTTTCTAAAACCATCCTGTCATGAAAGTGATACATGTGCAGTAATGAGGCTTTCCGGGTTTAAACCAAATATACATGTATACATCAATCATTCATCATGAAATTGGTATAAGGTCCTTTATAATCAATCAATATCAGTTGACTATTCATTGGTTACCTAAAAATAATTATTTGAACTCACTGATGTATAAAACTATCATTCAGATGCAACCATTGTTCCCAATCTACCTCAAGGGTAAAATTATACTTACAATGTTGCTCTTTAGTAACTTAATCAGGAGTTCTGACTCTGTGGCAAGAACGCTGCACTGAAAAGGTAAAACAAAACATTGAAGTGTCTGTCAGTCATTTTGTACCTTCTTTATACTGATTGTATTAAACTGTATATTAAGATCAGAACAGCACATAAAATTTTTTGGACTCACCTCCTTCTTCAGACTTTCATCAGGCAAAAATTGGCATGCCATGGTGAAGAACTCAACTATCTTTATCTAAATGTAAAAACAGATTTTTTTGAAGCTCTGATGAATGCTTACTTTTATAAAGCTGGAAAATGTATATCTAGTTATCCTGCAATAGCAATTATCTTGGATCCTCAACCGACTTTCAAATAATGCTTTGACTTATAATGAAACTGGTGACAATTGAGTTGCAACAACAATAACTTATTAAAAAGATGATATAATGAACTTAATAAAAATATAAAAAGTTTACAACATACATCTCTACTTTTGCTTTTCAGCATCTTCCTTGTTTCCTTGACTACCATTTTGCAGAGATCACATGATGCTGGCTGCAAGGAAAAAAAAAATATTTGCTTTGTTAAAAACATCACTTTGGTAAGTTTATTTTTCTCAGAGTTCATAAATAAATACATTTAACTTAAGTTTACTATAATCAGTTGAGTGAAAAATTATCCATAATTTTGAATTACTGTTAAAATATTCAAGATAGGGATGACAAATTTGCCTGTGTAGGCAAATCAGTTTTAAAATATTAATGCAGAGATAGAGCAAAATAAATCAATCAACATTTTCATTACTTAAAAAAAAATTTAAGGCAAATAAATTCTATCGATTTTTACAAGTGCGACTAATGAATAATAAAATATTTCTGAGACTGAGAGTTTGAAAGCTTCATAGAGAGGGAGATCTCACCTGTGATTCCTCCTTAATTATCTGTTTGCTCCACACTGTATCCAAGCAATGCTGCACTGCACCACAGGCCTTTGCATTTCGTGCATGGCTGCACCAATATGAAGGTCCCCAGGAGCATTCCTTTGACCCAAGAAGGGTACCACAGGATGCTGAACAAAGTATAACCAGAATGCAAGCACTAAAGTATGTCTTTTTTATTTTCAGATGCAAATAAAAGTATGAACATTGAATGCTATTTTAGCATAGTATGGAGTATGAGTGCAATGCTATGGGAACAATGACTCCCTCGTCATTAAAAATATTACTATTACCTATAACGAAATATATGTAATGCAAATGTAGTTGTAAAAAAATAACAGATTGCAATCGAAAAAAATATTTTTTTTACCATCTAAAAATTTCTCCTATAAATTGTTGCAAAAATCAAATAAAATATTTTTTTTTAATTGGCTTTCCATGTTTAAAAAACTTTCCTGATTCAATAATTCATTAAAAATAATAATTAGTCAATTAATTAATAAGTATATGTCCTTATCCAAGTGCCTAAATCAACATGATACAGTTACATTGAACAACTTTTGAACAAAAATTACTGCATAACCACGACAATTAAAGTATGTATACGAAAGAGCATTCCTACGGATACTGAGACAGAGCATCCACTGGACTGTGAACTACAGTGAATATTACAGTCAAGCCCTTTTTTCCGAGTCATGGGATACAATCACATGACAGAACACATTACACGGCAATAACATTATGTCATAAATTATTTACTTTTAATCGAAGTGTGTTTCACAAACAGGAAAGTATTCCATTCATCATAAAGCCATATTTCATCGATTTTAAAATTTATTACTTCGATTCCAAGTTAGAAATGACAATTACATGTACTAGATCTACCAATTGATCTTTCCGGACTTAGTATATCTTGCTGCAAACTAATTAGTTTACGGTTTGAAAAGAGTTTGACTTCAGTAATAGGTAAACCATCTATAATAATTGATGTGTAATATCAATTCATAGCCGTGTCCATGGTGTCACTGACAAAACAAATAAATCGGTATTAAAAAAATAAGGAAATTAGCTCAATAATACTACCCAAATGCAGTAAATTAGTAAGTAAGAATCTGGATACTTAAAAAATTACTGCTAGAAAAATTAAAAATCTTTGCATGTTTTCGCCGATTATTTTGATAACAATTAGGTCAATTCACTCTATGACAAATGCAATTTAATATCCGGTTAAATAAAATAATACATGACCTGTGTATCCACTGTAATTTGCACTGCTAAAAGGATGTCGACAGGATCAAGGCCTTTTTAGGGGACATCGAAATTTAAGTAAGGACGTCTGCACTAAACTTACTCAGTGTTACTGATGATTGGGGTATATAAATCATTTCATGACCATGATGACGCTTAACCTATTCCGAAAATCGAAACAAAAAATAGATATATACATACCTATACCAACAAAAGATATCAAAAGTAAAATCAACCGCATTATCGCACAATCACAACGGTTGAGTCAACGGACGTAACTGAACTTGTTGACAAAAGTGATATCATGTGATCTGAATCATGTGTGAAGTCAGCAACAAATAACAGGTTGTTTTTCATTGGGCAAAATTGAAAAAGACTATGTACGCGGGAAAACGTTTGTTCTGTGAGAAATATTTCTTCCCTTTTTCCCCTTAGAAAAAACTACGATCACCTATCAACACACTGATCAATATATCATGCACACTTTTTTAAAACAGGGTCATGACGTATATGCGAAGGACGTATACATGTGCATCTATATAAAGCGCTGAGCCCCCCCCCCCCCACACTTTTTTTGCAAAGTTATACATAAATTAACCATAACCAGAAACGCCTTTTTTCTGGCTTGTAAACATTTCTGCATGTTAAGCGCCCACTTTCAATTTGGCGCCACTCTCCATCATAGACGCAATGCATGCCATGCACTGGGGGGGGGGGGGGGGTTACCCTCCCCCACCCCTTTAATTAATTAATCGTATTGTTAGCTATAGTTTACACGCAATAAACCTAGATTATCAAGTATGAAACCATCAGTATGTTTATAATAGCTAATTTTTGTGAATACATGTGATCTTACCACCTTGTAAATATTTCGCTGGTTGTGCACATGAACAATCAGCAGTGGCAACCCCATAACCTGGTAACCCATCATACAATGATACATATTGACTATATAAATACTGAAAACAACAAACCTCTTTATCGTCATTATCGCGGTGTCGGTTTTTCTATCCAAACTTCATTTTCCATCCTTTTTTCTTGGCTATAGTTTGGCGAATTGATTTCAAACTTCATGTTTTATAATGATGTCATAGAAATCAGGTACCTAAGTATCAAGAGGTAATTAATTTACAATTCAGACTCCTATTTACGAATGGGTTCGATTTGATGGTGAGAAAAGATATAATGGGAATTTATCATGCAAATCCTACTGTGCCATTGTGGCCAACACATCAATTATTGCTCACCAAGTTCAACTTCCATTACTTTCTATTCACTGGTTTGAAAAATCTCTCATGATTTACAGATCAAAAGCTGACGTTGGAACGCAACAAATATCATGGAAAACTTATACTATTTACTTCCTTACTTTTCGATTTCAACGATACACTTAATTAACTTGCCCATGCTTATACATGATATTGTGAAAATTGGAGAGTTTATCGGTCCGACATTGAAGGGAAAAAAATTATGAGACAAAAAACCTAAGAAATGCCCGAAAACATTTAAATGTTTTTATGCATTTCTAAGCTTACTTGTATATTTTTAATTGATAAAGTAATTAAGTTATGAAATAAGACAAAAAATAGAACACAGATTTTTGCACTGTGATGAGGCTTTGGCAATTAATTCAATCTGGTTTCCCTGAGAGCAACTCTTCAGTTTGTTGCTATCATGTACATTGTATTTCACAAAACAGTTTAATTAAGTGATTTTGTAAAATATTCTGAACACACTTTTATCAGAAACCATAATTTGAATGTAGGGTTATGAAATGACAAAATGCAAATCATTGCTAATCATTCGTTTGTAAATGACAACTTCGCATGTTTTATTGAATAAAAGATGTTGCCAATCGTCATCATTTACATTGCGAAGTGTTTTAGACTCAAAAATTCTTTTTTATAAATTCATTTTATTTTGAGATTTCCACAAACTATTACTGGTAATCAAAGTACTGAAAGTACTGGAAAGCGCTAACCTAGCTTGGTTCTAAAGGAAATTTACTTTGTGCAAGCTTAGTTAGAAAAGAAACTTATCGACATAATGTTAATTAATATTAATTGAAAGTATCTAATGCCAGAAGGGTCGAAATGGCTTTTAAGTTGTACTCATCCAAAATTTATCCTTATTTAATTTAATTTGGTTAAGAAAATTTGGTCGAAATTACGTTTCTTTTAAATATTCAATGTACATGTATATTATGATTTATCATATACACTAAAGTTAATTTAAATCAAAGCTGAACACGACTTCTAAATGGACACCTGCCTGAATCATGTTATATAAAAGCCTTTGATTTTGTTGCACTTTATTTCACATCTGTACCTTGTGTGCGATGTGTTAAATACGTTTGTTTGACAAATGTCTGCACTTGTATTGTCGTTATACGCGTGCATTTTTTTTTATACATCTGTAAAGATATTGCATTGACCATTATAATTGATGTAACAAATGTAAGCGACGTAAAATATACGTCCACACAGATGAGATCTACTATGCAAACTTAGTGTTTAGTTCCTTTTATATGTGCTGTGAGGAAAGCGGCGAACACCAAGAATATGTGGCTATTTACAAGTCGTTTTGATTTTTCTACATTCCAGCTTCTGTTTATGCACTCACAAGATTAGCTTTTTTAAAAGCTAAGAAACTCAGCCACTGGAATATACATTTTAGGTGACAAGAGACTACACACTCTACATGTATAAAAATACAAGATATAAATATTTTGAATAATAATATGCAGATGTACATATATTTTTATAACTGTATGCGAGGAGGCAAGTGTGTAACAGTGTACACGTATACAATGCAGTTTGACCTAAAACTGACCAGTTTCATAACTTCTTCGAGTTTCACTAACACGAACTGTCTAGTAATTCCTTCCCAGAACTCCAATTTACGCAAGCGCATTTGAAGTTTCACTGTAACTTAATAAATCAGCCCGAAGGCTGACTATAATCACTGCGTAGCAGCCCCTGTAGTGATGTACGTAAGCCCTGCACATTAGATTCACAATAGCCTTTGCAGTTATGTGCGTAAACCCATGAAACTGGTTCCCCAATCAGTTTAAATGATGTATATTTCTGCTAATAGGGGGCAGTTATTCGATGCACCGGAAGTAGAAGTCTAACGTCAATAAATCGCTGAGCTATGCTTAGCGCTTTAAAAAGGGGGAAAAGGCAATTAAGAAGGACTGAACACCTACTTTCAAGTCACAAGGAGGGTTCAAAATGAATTTAACATTTTTACAAAGAAATTTATTGCTAGATGTGTTCAGTAATTTGGAGTCAATAATCTGTGAAGCACAATTGATTCAAGAATTAAAAAATACAAAACTAAATGACTTTTGCACATTTTAATGTCTTTTTCAGAAATTGGAACATCTGTAAATCAATAGTTAACATTAATTGATAACTTAAATATGAAAAAAAAATCTCTCAAAACTCAAGACATTCAAACACATTCTTGCTTTTCACAACTCAAAACATGATCAGTACACATAAATGCATTCAAGATAATCTATCATAATCTATTAATAAAAGTTTTCATAAAACTATCTTAGACATTATATAAAGCTCTAACAGTTAACAAAGTCTAAAGGTCATCTGACTGGCTTCTATAAAAAATAACACAAAATGTAAAAATAAACCTATCTAATGATACAACTTCATCATACAATGTCATTCTAATCTAGTGGATATGCTTTGATACTATACAAGTTTGTTGAACTTAATTAAAATCAAAGTAACTTTCATAAGAATTCAGAGTATACTGTGTGGTAAGCCACGAGACAGTCAACAGCACAAAAATGGAGGGTAAAATAAGATGAATGTATGTGGTAAATCTACAACTGATCAAACTCATTTCTCTCATTTACTCATCAACATAGAATTAAAATGACTTTTCATTTAATATTTGTGACTTTTCAATCCACACAATCTTTTAATTGGAATTCATTTCCCAAATCATTCAGTCAGGATAATACATTCACCAATAAAAATTAACTATTGCATAGTCATAATTATTTACCTAGCCAGAGACACATGACAGTAAAAGACAAAAGGATTCATTATCACACAAGATTCACTTTGTCCAACAAACATTGGTCTTAAAAGTCTTGCATTTATGATAAAGCAAGATTAAACTTGTTTAATCCTCAATAAATGTTTAAAATTTTGTTCATGGTAAAATAGTGTGAACATGGTTTGCTTCACCATGCTGAACACATTGTTATCATCATGATTATCTTTACTTAATCATTGAACACAACCCTCACTTAGCAATGGAATGAAAAGATGAAATGCACAATTAGATAGAACGAAATGATATGCTGCTTGTTAAATTTTGATTCCACTTGGAATGGATATGCAAATGTATTATCTACAATGCACTTAAAAGAATGCCATATGTGATATAAGAGAGTTAAAATATAAAGAATATAATTATCAATAAGAATATTAAAAAAAAATAAAATAAAAATAAACCATCATCAGTCATTTCATATGGTGTCTCATACAAGTTCATTTGATTCAAACGAATCTCATCATGTTGATATTTTTTTTCGATGGGACTGCATAAACAATTTATGTAAAACCATACATATATTTTACATATTTACAAAATTAAATACTGTTACATCATTCATATTTCATATGTACATAAATATATTTAGCAAAACATGACTGATATTTATAATTCTCAACTAAGACACAAGAGTTTTTTAAGAAAACATCTGCACACATGACTACCTTAATTATTGCACCTTGTAAATTTACGAGAGCAGTCAGCTTTGCGAGCAAGATCTGAGACCGTGAGCATAGAGTCACACATAGCACTAGATTTCTCTATTTGGAAACTTTGGCCACTGGGAAGTAATCACCAAGTCTCTTCTTAATGGAATAAATGTGGATAATGTATGTGAGACATGATTATCACAGGTTCATAATAATCCCAAATTAGATCTCCATAAGGAAATTAGCCTGAAAGAAATGTGGGTATTCCTACACATTACGTGGGCGGTCAGACAAAGGAGGAAAAGCCAGGAAGAGGGGCCCTGGAGCCCGCCGCATTGTTCAAGATCACCTGACCTCCATTCAGACTCATTGCATAATGACTGCTTTCTGCCTCACTGTCCGTGTAAGTGTAGGCATTAAAGTTCATGTGATTCGGTTGCGAGTTCTGCCACGACCGACTGACTTGGTCGTTGGCATAAGGATGGTTGGTGGGGTTTCTGTTCCTGAACGGGGGAGGAGGAGGGGAGGATGGGGGATGGAAGGAGGAATGCTTCTCTGTGATATCACTTTCATCATCACTGGGCTGAAAGACAAAAATAAAATCAATGATTTATACCTAATTAAAGGATTAATTTGCATTCTAAATCAAAAATCAGAAATAAAGATGTAATGAGTCCATGTTTATTCGTCATAATTATATAAACTTTGGAAATTAAGAATGTATTTTCTATTTCATTCTACTGTATTAACTTAAGCTTTACAGTTTCACTCCGTACCTCTGTAGAATCTCCCAGGTTTGATGGTTTCTCTGTGGTACTGCTACTTCCATCATCGTCAGAATCAGGAAGTGGTCCTTTTGCTCCCTCCAAATCCTCTGAGTATGTGACGCTAGCCGGACTAGGACGTGGTGGACCCCTTATGAACAAAGCAATCATTACAGTACATGCATTCCTTATTAAATCTTAGTACATGTAGTAAGTTTACATATAATGATACAAAAGTGAAATAGTTTTAGGTACCCCAGTACAATCAACATAATGGTTCTAAAAAGGTATATCCGACATCTGTTCCTACTACTCATACATTTTTGGAAACATATTTGTAAGTTTTCTAGGACTCGCTATGACTAGTGTCTTATAAAATGACCGAAAACAAAGTGAAGCATTGTACCTGCTGTGCTGGCTTCTTAATGTACCATTCCCAATTCGTGCTAAACTCCGTCTAGATTGTCGGATTTCTGTGGTAGCAAATCCTCCTTCCTCGGGCTCAAATGGCTCCAACACTGTTGACATCGACTGAGATGAAGATTTCTTGGGATCTAGAGAAAAAATGTATAAGAGTTATTACTTTAAAAATGTAGTTCTCTATTTATATCATATTCAATGTGGATGGGTATCCAAATTAAAATTTTATGATTTTTAAAAACCGATGTACTGATATATTGATTTATTTAGCTAATTCAGTGAAATTAGTGCTTTCTTGAATTAGTACAAGAATTCCCTTTAATATTCTTACTTTGGAATATCACAATAATTTCCTGCATGATTGTTTGCTAATTTCCTTAATTGAAAACTACAGTACATACCTTTCTTGTTCCTGGCGGCCAGACAGAGCAGTGAGATGATGACCAGTATGACAACCACCGCACCGAGAGCCACGATCACCGGGAACCACCACTCGTAATGGAACGGTCTCTCCTCCTCCAGACCAGACACTTGAGCTGAACCTTCAGAGAACATCACACAGTTGTGTTATCTTAAGGAATCATTCATTTTCTGTTTCACCTAATGACTTTCCAAAACACTCCCACACCGCTTTCCAATTGTGATGACTTTATTTCAAAATGTCTCATATTATATGTATTTAAACCAAACTGTGCCTAGGCAAATTCAAAATGGGGCGAAATTGTTTGGAAGTATAAAAGGGTAACATAAGGTGAAAATAACACTGTATACAGTATTAGTATCAGATACCTGCATTGTTTTGCCTGTTTGCAGGCTCCTCCACACATTTAGATTGACATTACAACAAGAAGAGATGACTAGGTACTCACTAATGAATTCCGAGGGAGGACTGGGATAGCTGATGCTCTTGTAATTGAAGGCCACCACACTGAACTGACAGCGTCCAGAGAACGCACAGTCGCTGGGCCAGGACAGACTGGTGCGGGGCTCAGAGGAGTGCTTGTACTGGATTGTCTTCCAGGGACTCTCAGCTACAGTGAAGTAAACAAATACATGTACTATATCAATGTTTGCAAAAGACAACAAAAGTGCTTTTTCTGAATGGTCTTCCAGAGACTCTCCATTGGATTAAGTATACAGATACTGTATCAAATGCTTGCAATACATGTATATATGGACATTCTACATTACCTTTATTGGTAATTACATACACTAAGTTTCAGTCATGAAGGAACTGATAATATTTATTCTAAATGTACAATTCTAACAAAACAAAAATTGGTACAGTTACTGACTGCTATCAAGTTTGAAGTAAAACAAGTGTTTGTTTATGTTATTTGATATTATTATAAGGAATTAAGGAAATTGTTACTTGTTTGAATGTACTTTTAGAGTTTCAACAAAATTAGTCAAGATTATTCCACATATTTCCTGATCATAAATTATCACTTAATGATTCCTAATTAGCGGTCAAAACATAATTAATATGTTCTTCCTCATTACACTGAATTGAGGTATGATATTCTTCCTTATAATTCTTATAATATCATAACAAATACAGTCACGTAAATATAAGGAAATAAATAAAACTTAATAATCTGGGAACTTTTAAAACAAACAGTTAGAAAAACCAAAAATTAACTACCAGGTAGTTTTTGTTATAAGCATCAAAGCTAGGGTGACAAAATTCTCTAAAAGAGTGATATTGATAAAAATACTAGTGCAAAAAACAAACCACACGGAAGCAATATTTACCCATACTTCTTGCTTGAATGTAATAGCCAATGATAGGCGAGGTCCCTGGGCTCCGGTTCTCCCATGCCAGGTGCACCTGTCCCTTGGAGATCTGGACAGATGGTTTCCGGGGAGGTTCAGGAGACTCTGAAACAGACAGCTTCACTTTTACAAGGTTCACAAAGACACTCATAAAATTACATGTCATGTAATATGAGAAAAAGAGTGATTTTAATTGATTCTATTTCTTCCCTAAATCAATACATTGAGTACTGGGTACATCCATATTATGTACATTCTAGGAATCTAGCAAGCTCATACTGGTATATCAAATGCTCACATGTATAGCATGACAATACTACAGATAGCAAATGGCAATGCCCGTTATAAATTGCACTGACAGTTTCAGTTGCATATTTGATTTTAGCCAAACTTGAGATTTCTTAAAGAGTTTAGCCACATAAAATGTAACTACAACAGTACTTCATATGGGGCTAAACTCCAGGAGAAAGACAATGTGAAAATCACATTTAACTATATATGATATGAGTTGAATTGGACCCCCATAATTCGCCATTTTTTAAAGTGTTTCGGGAACAATAAAATGTTATGTTAATTTCTAGAAGAGTTGATATAAAATATATTTTTCACCTATTTATTTGATTAATTTGCACTCACTTGCAGTATACCACGTAAGAAGTGACGCTATTTCTATAATTCAATTAAAATCAGTCAAAAATTGAAGGTTTTTTTTTCTTTTTACGAATGGGAAATAAAAAGCGCATGCTTGAACAAAGAAATTTTTTTGTCAGTTATTAGTCTTGGCTAGTTAAATCTCTGATTAAGATATTTTGTTTGTTCAAGCATGCGCTCTATGTTATCTGAAAGAAAAACTGCTTGAAAACAAGCCGTTTTATGCTGAAAATGCAAAAATGGCGGGAAAAGGTTGTCTTTATGGTATCATATTTCTACATCGTGGGCACTTGAATCAAAATGAACATAAAAACATCACATATATATCTGTACAAAGAAAACAAAGAATTACAGTAAAATGATGATATTTATTGTTGGGGGCATTTTAGGCCCATATCATCTATAGTCCTTTACTGGTACATGTACATATTATGTCTTTTGTAACTACAAAGTTTCATAAAACTCTGTTAAAGTTTTGATAACAAAAAATCAAAATTCATATGACTGATAAATGGACTAACTAAGATTCAGTAAAAAGCATACCCTACCTAACTCACTGCATGAGGGCAAAATTACATTATGAATATATTTAAGACGCTAATAAATGCAAAGAATTTGCATAGATACATGAATACATGTCTATTCCAAATTAAACTTGATTATGAAAAAGAATTTTTCCTTCAGACTTTAAGGTAATTTCTGTCTATATTATTACCTGTCTGGGGTCCAGTTTTAATGCTATTCTCCCTTTCTGGCCCTGGCCCCACTATAGTTTTGGCGACCACAGTGAAAGTATAGGTGACATTCTCCTCCAGTTTGTCG